>NC_031495.1:8211929-8244483 GCF_000237925.1 Schistosoma mansoni
TCTCGCGAGGAGGAATATGTGGGTGCGCACTACTAAGGGAGTCCCACAATAGGACAAAACGGCCGTCCAGTGCTCCCAGGTTTTCCATGGTGGTCTAGCTTCAATTGACTCATGATTTCAACTATGAAAATACTGAAATCTCCACAGAACCCCTTCTGAAAACTTTTCAATTAATTTTGGCAAGCGTATACTCTGAGTCAGTTTTGTACAATGACCCAATGCATGCCTATTAATCATATTACATATATTGTTATCTATCGAACATAATATTGATTTTGCATAAATTTTACACCAGGTTATCAGAAAATATATATGTGTAAACGTGTGGATACATTTTTTCGTAAACTTGTGACTATTTCATTAGTTTTCTATAGTTTTGCGTACTACTTATAATTAGTTGTTAAATTCGCTCTATTATACTATAAATGAAGAGGGCTTTGTATATTAACATTCTTGACAGAAACAATAAGATAAATAACACATTTGGTAAGAATTCACGTGTAACTTGTGGAGAGATTTATTTAATTTCAAGTTAATTTTAACAAGCTGATATCAGATGAATAGGACTTTTAAAAACCAAACTTGATCAGATGTTTTCTTTATAGTATTGAACTCAGTGATTCAAACAAACGACCCTATGTAGGCCCGAACTTATAAATTGATTTTCTGGTTGACACTATAACATGATGAAAACTGCCTGATGATTAAGCTAATCAAATGACTTCTATTTTAAAGTACACTATACTGAGGGCCTTGAAGCCAGTAGAAACGACCAATCAGAGTAAAGATAGCGATTGTTGAATTGAAGAGATTTTTAAAACTCAATCGTAGACTAGATTTTGATCTACATCTTGTATTTTGACTAATTTGAATGATGACGCTAATATGATCGTTGACCACTTACACAGCCTTGAGAAATAGTATCTTCTGTATCTTTTCAATCTTCTGCTGGCAAGGAATCCACTTGCGATCGTGCTACATACTACTTATATGTCAACTTAAGTAGTATACACCACAATAGTTGTGAAAGCACAGTGGATTTCAAACTAAGACCCGTAGAGAAAAACAAGACGTTTTTTAGCTGCCTCCGTAGTGCGTAAATGTCTCGATTCCAATAAGGTTCTTCTACTCTTCCAGTATACTTTTTTTGATTGTTAAATCCATATCGACTCTTGAATAAATAAAAATTCATGGTAATGTTTCATTTTCTCTGTTTTTTATCCTGTCTTATTGGATCTACAACTATTTCCGTCGTAAACAAAAACATTCATATGCATGAATCACTCAAATACAGATATGTAGTTCCAACCATTCCAGTAGAAATGAGAAACAAGATGAACTAGATAACAATAAGAAGTCATTCTTTGGTATAACCGATGGTGATGGTGGTGATAATGACGATAATGATCACATATGGGAACAATTTTATAAATTTAATACATTATATTTAGAATGTCTCACAACATATTTAAATGAAGTGAAATGTTTCGTTACTATGGTCAGTGATGCAACACCATCACAGTCACAGTCAGTTACAATGGTGATAAACGAAAGTGATCATACTAATTCTACTAGTCAGTCTTTTACTTATCCTACCATGCATTTATCACTGTTGAATAATTGTAATTTATTGAATACTAGCTGGCAACAAGAACAAATAAATAATATTGATAAAGAACGTGAAATTTTACAGGTTAGTTTAAGCTGAGTTGTTTTCTTTTTTATGTATTGTAAATATAGAGTGGATTAAAACTCACCATATAGTTGCCAGACGTCTCAGTGAAAGTTTAATCAGAATGTCAGTTAAAGTGCATATCAGTGATAATATATTGTCTACGGTTAGTAGATTGAATAATTCGCTGATGAAACTTAATGGAGTAGGATAAAGTTAACTATACACTGATACTATACGAATATGTACACTGGTTTTTGCAGTTTGTGTCAATTTAAATTGAGAAAGTTGCACATTGTTTGTCACATCTTCACCAATTACTTGGTTTAAAT
Source organism: Schistosoma mansoni (assembly GCF_000237925.1). Taxonomy (NCBI): domain Eukaryota; kingdom Metazoa; phylum Platyhelminthes; class Trematoda; order Strigeidida; family Schistosomatidae; genus Schistosoma; species Schistosoma mansoni. The sequence continues at coordinate 8,213,934 of NC_031495.1, forward strand.
AATATAATCTAGTCAGGTTTCTTTGTTCTAGATAACTTTACCATATTAGAACACCGATGATGGACGTATCTGTGGTAAAAATAATCTATAGATTAAGCTAAGTCACTAAAAACCTTTAAATTACTTGCTCTTAAAGAGACGGATCTAAAGTACATGGGGTTTTGTGTATAGCTCACGAGATTAGTAGAACTACGCTAAATATGTTATTCTCGATATTTTTGCACGATAACCAATGCACACATAGAAATTTGAGCCAATTTTGTACATCGAACTGTACAAAGTCACTCAATTAAGTAATTAATTGTAGTTCACAATATATAAACTTGAATTCATGATGTATTTTCAATAGTAACAAAGACTTAAAATAGATTATATTAATCAATCAGGAGCCTTATGTTAGAGATAAGCAAATCAATGAAAAACTCAATCAATCTTGGGCAAATGGAATATTGTTTCATGAACATTCCTAAAGATTAAATTCACTTGGTATTGTTTGTTTGAATCTTCCCATTGATGTTTAGGACTGCAATTGACCAGTCTATTATTGTCATATGTGCATACTGTGCGTATTGCCTCGATATAGCCTTAATTCACAAGCATTATACGATAACTGTTTTTCATTTTCTATAAATTAAGGGAAATTTAATATCTTACTCGTTGATCATCCATTTGAATTTTGTCTACTATAGACTGAAGTTCCCGAACAGAATATTGTTTCATTACTAATGAATAGATCATGTGTATTCATCAGTTTTCATCAGCTTTCCCCTTTATTTTGTTAGGAAAATTTCAATGAATTGAGGGTTCTAGCTGATTTTCTTCATGTCTTATTATCATCATCATCCTCATCGTTCCAAACATCTAGTCATTCTTCTGTAATAAAAACTTCTAAACAACAGAAAGCTTGGAAAGAATTAATCAATGAAATGAGATCCGCTTCATCGCGTGCATTTGAACAATATACTTGTCTTGGATTTTTAAAACACATTATTCGTAGACCCAGTGGATTATGGGATTTGTCTAATTCTTTAATAGGTTTGTTTTTTATTCTTTGTGTGAATAAAATTATTTGAGAATATAAATTTTGTTGAGGAGCTGTGGTAAATATTTAAAAAGAATCTTTTGTCTTGTAGTTGTCGTGACTCTAGTTGAAAATATGTGCATATTCCGTCAGAAATCTGTAGTTCATCTGTCTTTTTCATCCTTAAAGATTGTGTTTTATAGCCGGTCATACTGTAGTACTGAGCGGAAATTTCAGTTATTTCTATTCTGTTTGATAAAATGTTGAATGCTTCATTAAAAACACTGGTTATAATTGCAGTCATACACCACAAAACCAATACTCAGCCCGTAAAGATCAATTCATTTCTGAAAAGGTATCATCAATCACTTCACTCATTCCTAAGTTTGGTTTTGAAAACGACCATTCTTACGTTATCCTTTTGCATTTAGCAAGTTTGAAACCTATATTAAACATTCTATGGTCTGTATACGTTCACTACCCAGAATCCTAATTCTAATTTGGTCTATTTCACATCTGGTTTTTTCAATAGCGTAGTGTCCTCAGTTTGATCAATTACACTGTAGATCGGTAATATCTTTATTGAACTAACAACTAGGTTCCTATTGGTCCGTTATTCCCAAGCTCCTCTACATACCTTTCCTTGGATCCAGTAGTAGAAACCAGCCTCCACGGTATTTATATTCCAAACAGACGTGATTTACATACAGACGTACCAGATCACACCACACCATAGAATAAAATAATAACAATTATACATAAACAAGTCAAAAGTGACTGTGAACAGGATAGATTGTAGATAGTAGACTGACAATAAAATAGGAATACTAAGTCATATAACAGTGTTAATGAGTCAACTGAGAGCTTACAATAAATGAGATATATATACGTAGTAAACTAGTTACTCAGTAATTATATGACAAAATTGAAACTAAACACAATTAGAAAAATAAGTTTCTACTTCTATAATATCCATTCCGTTATAACAACTCATTTCATAAATATCAAGTCCAATCATAATATTGGATCTAGGAATCTGAGCTAAACATGTTTCTACTCCTCAGTTTGTTGTTAGTAACGTGGATTTTCGATAATCATCTCACATTATAAAAACCTTAAGAGACTATAAGTGCAATGTCGTTAATAAGAAAAGATAATTGGCAAAAGACTTCTGTCATCGATCATTGTACTACAATTAATTTCTGTATCCAATCACCAATATGAATACATCCTAGATTCTCAGTCATTGATATAATTATCAAATCAGATGCTCTGATATTTTTTTACAAATTTTTAATCTACCTATGAAAAATTCCCTAAAAAGAATTTCTGTAAGTGTATATGGTAAGAATATAATTTATGGACGACCTTTGAGCAACGCTAAAATGACATTGGAATGTCTACATACTTCTAGGATTAAATAAGCGTTATAGATTAGTGTGGGGAATTAGATTACTATTTACTGTTGAACGTTAGGCTTAGGAATTAGATTTAGGGTTTTCATCATGAACTGACATTAGCTATAATGCCAAAATGATATTTAATCAAATGAGTGAATGAATTTCGCGCCAAAATTCAAGACCTGCTATCTTAAATATGATTGGTTTGTCTATAAATTATAGTCTCGTCACTTATGTCATGCGAGAAGGCTGATCATTTATTTTGGTTTTGTATTTTACTCTCTATAGAGCTATTCAATCAGCTAGAAAATGCTTCTCAATCACAAAGTTGGACAGAATTGGAATTGTATAATTTTGAACTTGCTATTCGTCATTTAAGTCATCAGATTTGGATTGAATTAGCTGCAATCGATAATCTATCAAATGAATACTTTAATAAAACTGAGAATATTGGTATAACTGATTGGTTGGAAGCATGGATTTATCATTTACAAGAGATATATCGGCTAGTGATTAATCAGTGGACTGAGAAAATGCATCAATTCCGCAACAATGTACAAATTCATACAATTAATGATTGGTGTGATTATGTTACAGATTGTATTGGTGAATGTAAAATGTGAGTATAAAGGTTTTTTTCAGTACTTTTATTGTATAATATATAGATTATTTGGTTTAGCCTCTTTCTCTTTGTGTTACCAGTTCCCTTTATGTTCTCATTAACGATTTTATCAGTGACCTTGAAACTGTGTGGTCCAGTATAGCCTGGTTACAAAGGTGTATCATATCAGGTTGCTTTTAGAATTTTTCCAAATCTTTTTTCTCAGTAGCCATTTATTATGTAATCGATAAACAATACGTGCCTTAAACTGTCTTGAAACCATGTTTTTGTAAAAAAAACAAAATAAATATTGAGTGCTGTTTAGAGTAATTAAAGGTACTTTTAAGATGAGATTAATTTGTGTTTGTTGTGATTAATATGCTTTAACCGATAATTTAACGGTTAATTGGTGGTTGCTTCAAGATTTTTTTTAATGATCAAAATAAAAGCATGAATATAGTTTGAATCATTTTATCCTTGTGTCATCGGGTTGTCTGTTGTTTTCAGTTTATGACAGATCACCTGGTCTAACAATCTACTGTTTTATTACCCTAAATAATTTGAAGGAAGCTTCTTTTTAATTTTTTTAAAAAAACAGTTTGTCATATACTCTCAACTATTGTTCATAATGAATTCTCTGACCTAGATAGTTTAATTGCGGAGCATCCATTTTCATTCAAAATAACATATTGAGCGCCTACTTTTACAGTACCTTGAAATTTATCCTTAAGAAGATGTTCAAAACAGGATAATAGTGAAAAGCTAGCTGAGTAAACACTGAGTAATGGGGAAAGCTACAAATCATAATCAAGACGAATATACCTTATGCTTAAAAGTTGTTCAAAGAGTATAAGATTTTATTCAATTCAAAATGGCTTGAGTGCAGGTACATCCAGTTGACAAGTCCCAAATAAAATGAAATGCGCATCCTCCATGCCACCACTTACCAGATCTATTCTATGTTAGCTTATTTTATAATGGTTATATCGAGGCGATCCATACAGGATGCACAAATGCCAGCCATGACTGATCAAATTTCAGTCAAAATATCATTGGCGAGATAATCCGAATCACTTTTAAATTGGAATAATTGTTATTTATTTCAAATTTCATTTTTAAATTAATATTATGTTTGTTATTAGTAGATTTATCAGTATTGGGTTGTGGAGATTGTTAAGTTTTTGGTTGAGATCATGAATCTATCGATATTAGACCATCATTGAAAACTTAGAAGCACTGAACGGCTGTTTCGTCCCAGCATGAGACTCCTCAGCAATGAGCATCCGCGATCTCGCACATAGGATTCAAACCCAGTACCTTCGGTGTCGCGTGCCAACGCTAAACCTCTAGACTACTGGGCCGGCATCCAACGGTGTTAATGTCTAACTTCAAACAATCCACGAAATTGCTCTACCATCTTCCATTGTCTGAGGTAGATACCTGTCTCTACCTGAAACGGATTAGCTCCACTGGTCACGGCTTCTCACTAGAACCGCGAGAACAAATATCGTCTTGTACTATGATTGGTCGTCTTTAGTATTTGTGATCCATGTTCACGTATTTAGAACTCTTTGTAATTTTTGACTACTTGAAATTGACAGCTATGACTATGATAATGATATGACAGTAAAAGGAATGGATTTCTTTTGTTGTATTGGGACCGGTGTATTCTACCCGTAAATAAATGAACATACTGCATAATTTTCCTGGACTGCCTCCATAGAATCAATGACCTCCTGTTAACCACTGACTCGTTCATAGTGAGATAACAGTTGGAAACTAAACTTAATGCATGTTGGTCCAGAATGTAATTTCTCCACGCTCATTCTCTCAAAAACCAGTATAGACCACAACCCGAGAAATTTACAACATACAATAATAGTTTATTCATCACATAAAAATGAACAAGTAGGAAAATGTGAAGATACAACAGTCTAAATATTTAGCAATTATACCACAAAAATGTACACAATAACCTTTTGCTTAGTATTGTTTGTTTAGTAGTGCAACTGGTCAGTCTCTTATTGGCATATGTGCCTTAATTCACAAGCATTATAAGCGAAGATGGATAGTGGCTAGTAGTGGAATCCAGTTTGACGCTCGTTTCGTCCTATTTGGGACTCGTCAGCCGGATGTACCTGCATCTCAGACTTGATTTTCACTCTTGGACTCGAACCCAGTACTTTTCGCTTCAAACGCCGTCTCAATAGAGTTCTGAAATTTACATTTTCTAAAATAATTGTTCCCTTTTGGCAGATATCTTAAATGAATTTATTCCTATCTTGAACTTCTATTTTTGTTTTTAATTGATTCAAAAAGAAATATATGGTAGAGTAATGCCTCTTAAAGGAAGCACTGTATGCGCTAAATTAATTTTAACCTTGTTTTGTCTATAATTGTAAATGAATTCAATAGTCGATTTAAATGTTTCTGTATTAATGACAAAGTATTATTGAAATCGGATGGCCGATTGATTTTGTTTTTGTCTATTAGATCGTTGTTAGTTAATAGTTTTCACTGAAAGTTATTGATTTGGTTGCCTTATCAATCAATCAATCAATCGATTTAATGTCACCCCAATATTGACCTGGAAAAGTTGACGTTTTTAATTTTAGTTGAAATATATTAGTGGTAATCAGTTAGGGTTTCACCATGTCGTTAATATTTTTATTTCTTTACTAAGATAGGAGGAAGTTAGACAATCGTTACTGCCGTCATTAAATGATGGTCTAAAGTTGGAAATTAGGTTCGTCGAGCTCTAACTCACTAATATATGCGAATAGTTTTTGCCATGAAACCTGAATGTCCTTGGTTTGATCCATCGTGGGTTTCTGTTGAGGCGTCTTAGATACACTTGTCCAATTCCATGTCTGGTTTTCAATGGTTCACCATCTTACTTTAATCTCTCATATAAACTAGCCTTTAATTTATGTAGATGTATAATAGGAAGTCTTTTTCCCCTCCAATGTTCTCATACAGCCAGAGTGGTAACAAGTAACGCACACTGTGCGGACCATCAGAATAACGTTCTTAAACACAGACATTCACTTAGTATTATAAACATGGAGTAGTTAAGTTTAAATGACATTTAAAACCATCAGAAAAAAGAAGGATTATTTTTTTCAATCGGTTTATTAAACTACACTTCGAGTGATTCATTCCAAGAATATTTGAAGAGAAAAAGGTGTATTACATTGTTGCGTGTTACAATTTACTCTAATTCATGATATCTTCCTTGATGACTTGATGTATCACATTGTTTAAGAATGAATTTATTCTATTATTTTCGAAAACTTAAAATAAGCGAAAAATTCGGTATATTCAGAGAATAAACAAGTTAATCTCATTGTATTTTCTCGAATTCAGGTACCACCTACAACATTTAAAAAAACGTGCTTTCTTTAAGGCATCTAATCACCAATTGGTAGGATCTTTTACTAGAGTATACAATAATGATGCAAAGGAATTTTATGTCATACTCAACTTTGTTATGTAATAGATCTGTAGATTAATTTACTTCTACTATGAAGTGATAATATTGTGTTTTATCATTTCTCAGTATTGAATTCATATTTACTATGACGTAAAACCACGAATAATTTTAATTATGATATAAATATAGTTTACAATAAATTAATGAATTCCTCACATATTGATATAATCGTTAAAATGCTTAGTTTATCCATAGCATTCATTATGTTGATATGTCAATCAGTCAGTCAGCTACAACGTAGGAGCAGGCACATATGTGTATCAGTCCAAGTTGCCATACCTCGTTAGCACAACAAGATGAACACCGGATTCATAGAGATAGTTAATTTATTGGTGGTAGTATATAAAGGATAGGTTGTATATAAGGATATAGTATAGAAAGGAAGAAAGTTATGAAGCAATTTTAATCTCAAGGTTTAAGGGAAGATAAAGAGTGTATACACCTACGCCATTGTGATCGATTCTGAGCCATGTCACTTAGAGTCTCCAACTATTGGTTACGATGATCACATGGACCCCAACCAAGTAGTCTGCACCTACCAACATGGCTCAGACCAGAAGTTAGTGACTTCATGCTCTGATGCCACGTTTTGGTTTGGCCGCCTCTCACTATCTTCCAACCATTGCCAATACTAGTCGATATGTATGTTTATGTATATATCGATGAATATTTATGAGGAATCGACTGCTTAAAGAATTTGTGAATGGAATGTGAGACTAGGAATATAATCTAGGACTAGTGTTTCTTTTCGGGACTTGTCATTTGGATAAACCTTCAACCCAGAATTATTGTCTACTCTAGGTTTTAAAACTAGTACTTTTTATTTAAAACGCCTAATACGTTATTCAATTTAGCTACCGAATCTAGATGGGTACTCATTTGTACAACGAATATGAATTTTAGTTTATTTGTACTATTTGATATTTTGTCCGGATCTCGAAGTGAGCAGGTCAGTCAGTCAGTCAGTCAGTCAGTCAGTCAGTCAGTCAGTCACAACGTAGAACTTCGTACGTACGTACATCAGTTCGAGTTGCCATACCACATCAACACAGAGATGCAGTTGTCGATTCAAATCCCATAGTGGTAGAAGTAGTAAGAGTATAAGCAATAATGTGAAAGATTAGGGTTTGAAGATGTTATTCAAAGAGTATAATCCAGTGAAATAAATTTGAAAAGAGAAAGGGACAAAGAATTCAGAATATTAGAATTTGACAGAACACAAATAGTGAATGCAACTTCGCCATTGCAAACGATTTTGAGCCATGTCATTCAAGATACATGCGGCTGACGAGTCCCAAATGTGACAAAACTCGCGTCCAAGATCCATCTGTTAACCACTATACTTATTTACATGAATACTTATGGTTATGTAGTAATGTTGAGGATATCTTTTCAGAATATACTGACTGATTAAAATTCAGTCGAGTTTTCTACAGAGATAATCCCAAATCAATACAAATTACCATGTACTCACTAGTGACTAGCTTTGAGAGGTAATTCTTGGAGTTCTTAGGCAAAGTTGCGACTAGTTAAGTTCAATCATGTCTATTGTGAGGCAGTTACCCACTGAAGACAATGAAAGATGATCACGCAACGTTGTGGATTGGTTGGAGTTAGACATTAACACCATTGGATCCCGGCTTAGTGGTCTTGAGGTTTAGTGTTCGTAGGGGACTAAAAGCCTTGGGTTCGAGTCCCACGTGCGGGATCGTGGATGCGCACTGCTAAGGTTTCCCACACTATGATGAAACAACTACTCAGTGCTTCCAGGTTTTCAGTGGATATTTAACTTTATTCGATTCATAATCTTAATTAAAACTCTGGATTGAGAAAAATGAAGTGAAAATTTCTCCTTTTTCAATCTTCTTAATTTAAAGTTAGTTTGTAATATAAGCCATTGGGAACCAGGAACCAGTGGATAGCTGTTTTATATTGGTATGAGGCTCTTCAGTACAGCCCATTCACAACCATATATAGGATGGGATTCAGAACATTCAGGCAACGCTGTTTGAGTATTATCTTAAAATCACTGAGTTACAATCCCAAGATCTATTTTTCCAACTTCAGTCAACTTGTGATATAGTGTAAACAACATTCGTTGTCACTGATGTTAGCTATCCCAGTCTCTAAATATCTGCACTCTATCGCTCAAAGCTTTTAATTTCTAATTCAGGAATCATTCTCGAAGATCATCACTAGTGATGACATAATTAATAATCATCTTCGGGGTTTATAGAGATCGTTCAACTTGAATTTAGTTTTCATCAACTGAACCAGAAAAAAGTTGATAACTATTGTATCTTAGTTATCCGATCATCTTCTTTGTAAGATGGGTTGTAATTACAAGAACTAATGAAGCAAAAACATTTTAAATTGACTTGTGGATAAACTTTCAGCTCAGTAGGTCCTTAATGCTTATAAAGTTTAACAGTGATTCATAATCAATATCATTGTATCTAGTTTGTTGATTAGCTTGACCAATAAATCCTGTGAGATGATATTCTACAATGTGATGTACTTTTTTTTTTGCTTTCATTACCAAGTTATACTTTAAACTTTGTAGAAACCCATGCTTTCTTGAAAAGTCGGACATATGTTATCCAATACTGCACTAAAACAGATTACGGCCAAGTTATTACTTTTTGCATGTATGGAATATATATATTTCCAAACACTAGTATAAGTTACAGAGAATTAAATTCTCTGTTAATAACTGAAAATTATCACTTTAAGTTTATAAATACCATGTAGAATTTAATGTACCTTTCTGAGATGTGGGCATGTTAACGTCATAATACACTAATACTCGCTCTCCATTGTACATTCTCGTTCCTTCTAATCATAACCTAAGGTGTTATCAAATGTTTAACATTAAACGTTCATGTCAAAGAAACAGTTACATCAAAATATCTTGAAGATACGACCAGTATTCTAGTTTGACAACTATTAACCAGTAACACCTATATTCGAATCGTCCCCCACTGGGTTAAAATCAGAAGTCAGATGCGAAGAGGTAGGAAAGATATATTTGATGCGTTATCAATATATCGAGAAGCGGTTGCTCTAATCTGGCTAGTGAACGTAGGAGCTGTTCCCCACTCTGAGTCGTAACGTGATCTGGTGCGGATGCATGACCGAACACCTTCAGTTAAAAATGTCCACTTAAAACAATGTGGTCAGCATCCAATGTCGAATACTTAAAGTGCTATTGATTTTGGGGAATTATTTACAGCTACAATCTAAAACACCAGGGATATATACATGGAATGTGTACATGTGCATAGGAATAATTTTTGCCGTGATTAACATTATCGATTTTAATGTGATCATAATCAATGGATTGTAGTAACATCAATTTTACAATTATTTTTTTTTATTGTTAGGTTTCAAAATCTCATTCCTAACTCAGGATCTTCACCTTCACAGAATAACCAACAATCAAAAAAATATCAATTTTTAGATAAAGAATTTCATTTTGCTATACTTTGGTCTTTATTATGCGATGCAGATATAATTCAAGAGAAGTGTAATGTTCAACTCGAAACAACATCCTCTTTGAATAGTAAGAAATTTACTCAAACATTACAAGAATTGAAACGATATTTAAATATATACATTGAAAACTTTACTATGTTATCCATGGATAATGCCAAGTCTACGTTACATGATTCTAATCATAGTCTAATTACACTGCTTTTAAAACAATTGGAATATAGTTTACATTATATTCCTGATCATTATCGTGTATTTTCTTTAGAATTAATTGATAATACATTTAATATTTCACATCAATCTGATCAGTTACGTATCATGTTACAACAGTTAAAGCATTTACGTAATTTGTGCGAACGTAATTATCTGTTATGTAATCAATCTTTAAGTCTTTTGCATAAAATAAGCCTTTCTAATTTAAATCAATATGAATCGAATGCTTTGAAAGATATGCTTCGATTGTTCACTACATGGAGTTATGGTTATTCTGTTATTCGTCAATCGTTAGAACGGGTTATTCGTGCTGGAGGTGTTATTGAATCTGAAAGATATCCATTGAGAGCATTAATACCAACTGAATTACGTTCCGAAGCAGTAAGTTAATAATTTTAAATTGAGAAGAAATATTGTCTTCATAATATCTATATAATTATTGATCTACTCATTTATAGTAGTTCTAGTCATTCACCAATCAAGTTTGATAAACAATCTCATGTATCAATTCTTCCCTTCAGTTGTGTAACAATTAATATTGTGTTTGTTTGGTGTATTAATCATTAATACCCTATCCACGATAATTTTTCCAACACCACTTGTTGAAATGTTGATCGACTTCGGTAGATTTTATCAGTAAGTCAGTCATCAACAACGTAGAACTTCGTACGTACGTACATCAGTTCAAGTTGCCATACCGTATTAGCACAGAGATACAAGTTAATATTATATCACTAAGTTTTAAATTGTGTCAATTTGACCTGTCAGTATTAAGTAATATACAGTACAATTCATAACCATTCATTTAGTGCTAAAAGACAATCACAAGTGTGTTATATGACTTACACAATATGTTTTATATATACAGTATGTGTAAATACGTTATAATAATAGTCCAATAACCTCTAAATAAAACTGTCATGTTTGATCGTTGCTGCTACCTTGAAGTGGTGGTCGGGCTTGCCTATCGTGATAAACCAGTCGAGCTTTACTGGCTGGAAAAATCGTTCCTCAAGGTCCTACCATGCCAGACAGGTCGGTTGAAGAGCGGTAAGACTAAAAGCAACAAACCCAAGCTCCGAAGGCGAAGCCGTACTGCTGACTGTACAGAGGTATGACAGGAGTAAGGTGTCTCCTTCAGACATCCAGCATAACAGCGGTGCTACCTTCCCCACAAGGATGAGCGGGGTTAGAAAAGGTCGACCATAAAAATGCACACCTCGCCTTATCCCACGGATATCCGTCTCCGGCGGTAAAGTCCCAACAAGTACAGAGCTAACACAAAAATTACTCACAAAAAGGTTGTGTGTGACCTACCTCAAGCAGTTGTCCCTTGGGCTATGCGGTCACGCTCTCAGGTCATTAAGACCACTTCTAACCTAATTTCCTTTTCAAGTACCTCTAGAAGAACCCTTCCACGGTGTGGGCAACCAGGAAGTGATAACTACCCTCATACTTCTAACAGCACTCAAAACCACTGTATTCATAATCATAAAACTAGGGTAGAAACCACTTTATAATTTCAACCAATTAAATCATTTTCTATCTGTATCATTTTACTTATTCCAGATTCAAATGTTAAAACAGAAACAAGCATTTATAGAAGCAGTACAATTTGGTTTAGAAACAATTAGATTACAAATGAAATCATTATCTATTAAATTGCATGAATATGATTCTAATTCAAAATTGGCAACAATCAAAATTCAATGTGAAAATCAACTTGAACAATTAAAAAATCTTTATTATAAAATCTTAGAAGATGATAGATTGAAAATAACAAATAGAGCTGAAATACCTGATCATGATTTAAATTGTTTAGTGATAGCTAGAACTAATCAAGCTATGGAAATGAAGGAATTTTGTCAAAAATTAGATCAAATTAATTGGATTAATTCATGGAATGGTTTATTAGAATATAGTAATGAAGTAACTAATGAAGGAGGATATTTGAAATTATGGATAATTTATTTTCTTCAACAATTTCAAGTCTTTTCATCAAAGATTAATTTGGATGAAATATATTTATGTCAAATAAATCAAATGGAAAAGATTAGACATGATTGGTCAGATTGGATTGAGAAGGTTAGTTATGATGAATCTGGTGTACTTTGTTTTTTAATACATAATGTTTGTGATTGTTTTGAGAACATGATATACGTTTAAAGAAATATGCTTTTATGATGGCTGTGAATGTGTATGAAATCTATAAACAAAACCGTCTAAATATTATAAGCAAAGATGGATAGTGACCAGTAGTGGGATCCAGTTTGACGCGCATTTCGTCCTATTTGGGACTGGTGAGCTGGATGTACCTGCATCTCTGAGTTGATGTTCACTCTGGGACTAGAACTCAGTACCTTTCGCTTCAAAGGCCATCGCGTTATCCATTCAGCTACTGAGTCCTAATAGCTTGCGAATGAAGGCTATACCGAGGCAATACGCACAGTATGCACACATATCAATAAGAGACTGAACAATTGCAGTCCTAAACATCAATGGGAAGATTCAAACAAACAATACCAAGTGAATTTTAAACCGTTCAATATTTTCCATCTTCAAAAAGTATCACCTCAAAATATATTAAATGCAGTAATAATTTTTGTGGAGATTTGTTCTGAACTGGATGGTTTAATCATGAAGCTTTTCTTATTGTTCTTTTGAATAACATGATCAGCACAAACTTTAGGTAGAAGTCCTGAAGTTTATGCTGATGATGTTGTTCAGAAGAACGATAAAAAAAAGCTCCACAGTTAAACCATCCAGCTCAGAGAACGAAACATTACCGAAATCATCCACCTGAGCTACAAATCTTTTCCATCGTTTCACTGCAATAATTTGTCATTAACTATGGAAATATTCTTAATTGTAGTTGATAACATTCTGAGTTGATTTTAATTCACACAGAAACTGAAAATGTAAAACATTTTGTTTTCCAGTAAATTGAAAATTTTGGATATGACTAAAAACTAGGTATGGTCATTAATATGCACTACTATCAGCATTGATTGTGAGTAGTAGTGATAAGGGCGTCTGAACGACCGTATACTGTATTGATGGTAATGAAAGACCGATAATTCAGGCTTTTAATTTTTGATGAAATCATTTACTTAACCTGTACATTCGTATTTATACTTACTTACTTACTTACGCCTGTTACTCCCAATGGAGCATAGGCCGCCGACCAGCTTTCTCCAACCCACTCTGTCCTGGGCCTTCTTTTCTAGTTCTTTCCAGTTCTTGTTCATTCTTCTCATGTCTGTCTCTATTTCTCGGCGTAATGTGTTCTTTGGTCTTCCTCTTCTCCTTTGACCCTCAGGATTCCATGCGAGGGCTTGTCTTGTGACACAATTGGGTGATTTCCTCAAAGTGTGCCCAATCCACTTCCAGCGCTTCTTCCTGATTTCTTCCTCCGCTGGAATCTGGTTTGTTGTCTCCCACAGTAACTTGTTGCTGATAGTGTCTGGCCATCGGATCCGAAGTATCTTGCGTAGACAGCTGTTAATAAACACTTGTATCTTTTGGATAATGGCTTTCGTAGTTCTCCACGTCTCTGCCCCATACAGAAGAACTGTCTTGACATTTGTATTGAAAATTCTAACCTTGGTGTTGGTTGACAATTGTTTTGAGCTCCAGATGTTTTTCAGCTGTAGGTATGCTGCTCTTGCTTTGCCGATCCGCGCCCTCACATCTGCATCTGATCCACCGTGTTCATCAATGATGCTGCCCAGATATGTGAAGGTTTCCACATCCTCCAAAGCTTCTCCGTCAAGTGTAATTGGATTGGTGCATATTGTATTGTATCGGAGAGTCTTGCTTTTCCCTTTGTTTATATTGAGACCTACTGCTGCTGCTACACTGGTCGTTTTCTCCTGCATTTGTTGTTGCGTTTGTGATAGAAGAGCCAGATCATCCACGAAGTCTAAATCGTCAAGCTGCATCCTGCCTGTCCACTGTATCCCGTGCATTCCTCCAGATGTTGACGTCTTCATAATCCAGTCGATCACCAGGAGAAAGAGAAAGGGTGAGAGTAGGCAACCTTGCCTAACACCGGTCTTTACCTCGAACGAGTCGGTGAGTTGTCCTCCGTGGACGATTTGGCAGTTTAGTCCATCATATGAGTTCCGTATGATGTTGACTATCTTCTCAGGCACGCCGTAGTGTCGAAGAAGCTTCCATAGTGTCGTCCTGTCCACGCTATCAAATGCCTTCTCGTAGTCGATGAAGTTGATGTACAGTGATGAATTCCATTCGATTGATTGTTCCACAATGATACGTAGAGTTGCGATTTGATCTGTGCACGATCTATCCTTACGAAATCCAGCTTGTTGATCTCGAAGTTGAGCGTCCACGGAATCCTTCATCCTGTTTAACAATACTCTGTTGAAGACTTTTCCTGGTATTGAGAGGAGAGTGATGCCCCTGTAGTTGTCGCACTTGCTGAGATCGCCTTTCTTTGGTATCTTGATCAGAAGTCCTTTTTTCCAGTCTATTGGTACTTGTTCTTCATCCCAAATCTTACTGAAGAGGATGTGGAGTATCTTGGCAGTTGCTGCTACATTTGCTTTCAGTGCCTCTGCCGGGATGTTGTCTGGTCCCGCTGCTTTGCCACTCTTGATTTGTCTAATGGCCATGCTGATCTCTTCAATTGTTGGTGGGCCAATATCGATTGGGAGGTCTGTGGGTGCTGCTTCGATGTTGGGTGGGTTCAGTGGAGCTGGTCGATTCAAGAGTTCTTTGAAGTGTTCTACCCACCTGTTTCGTTGTTCTTCAATATCGTTGATTACTTTGCCTTCCTTGTTTTTCACTGGTCTTTCTGGTTGACGGTAATTTCCAGCAAGTTTCTTTGTTGTATCATACAGTTGTCCCATGTTTCCCTCTCTTGCAGCCTTTTCCGCTGTCATCGCTAAATCTTCCACATATTTACGTTTGTCGGTCCTGATGCTCCTTTTCACTTGCTTGTTTGCCTCTGTGTATTCGGCTTGTGCCTTGGCTTTTTCTGCTCTTGTTCGGCTGATATTGATTGCTACCTTCTTGTTCCTCCTTGCTTCAATTTTATACAGTGTACCAACAGTGATCCATTCCTTGTGATGGTGCTTCTTTTGGCCCAGAACCTCCTGATATGTTGAGACGATTGCCTCCTTGATACCTTTCCAGCTGCTCTCTATGGTGGTTCCCTCTCCATTGAGTAGGTCATGAAAGGCCTCGAACCTGTTGCTGAGGGCTATGTTAAATTCGTTGAGTTTGTCAGCATCTCGAAGAAAGGCCGTATTAAACTTTTGTGATGTTGTCCGCGCCGTTGTCCAGTGCTTCTTGAGTTTTAGTTTCATCTTGGCGACCAGCAAATGATGATCGGATGCTATACCAGCTCCTCTTCTGGTTCTCACATCCTCCATCGTCCTCCTGAACTTTTTGTTGATGCAGACATGGTCGATTTGATTTTGTGTAGTGTGATCCGGTGAAATCCAAGTGGCTTTGTGTATGTTTTTGTGTGGGAATATGGTGCCACCTATGACCAGTTTATTGAAGGCACATAGGTTTGCAAATCTCTCACCGTTTTCGTTCCTTCCTCCCAGTCCATGTTGTCCCATGACGTCTTCGTATCCAGTGTTGTCCTTTCCAACCTTGGCATTGAAATCTCCCATTAGAATGGTCAGGTCCTTGGTTGGGCACTTCTCGAAGATTGACTGCAGCCTATCGTAGAATTGGTTTTTAGCGTCTTCATCGTAGTCGTTGGTCGGCGCATAGCATTGGATGATGCTCATTGTAATGCTCTCTCTCTTTGTTTTGAAGGAGGCTTTGATGATCCTCGGTCCATGAGATTCCCATCCTATAAGTGCATTTTGTGCTTTTCTAGACAGCATCAGTGCCACTCCTTGTGTATGTGGGGCATTTTCTTCTTCATGACCGGAGTATAACAGAAGTTCCCCTGAAGACAGTCGTTGTTGTCCAACCTGCGTCCAATGTGTTTCACTGATTCCAAGCACTTCCAGGTTGTATTTCCTCATTTCCGCAGAAATTTGGAAGACTCTGCCGGTCTCCCACATTGTCCGGACATTCCATGTACCTATAAAAATTGTCGCTCTGGTTGTAAGAAGGTGCATCGGCCTCATGACTTCCGAAGGAACTCGGCTTTCATCATGAGACGTCATTTTTCTTTCTACTCCCAGGGCAGAGTTTGAATGGTTTGAATGATTTTTTCTGGTTAGCGTTTTTTTTAGCGAGTTGATTTTCTACGGGATGGGGTCACTAACCCCATGCCCAACCCTCCTCCTTTACCCGGGCTTGGGACCGGCAGTAGCCCCTGGAGGAGCTACAGGCGGAGTTACATTCGTATTTATAGTTGTATGATAAATGTATATCTATAGAAGGATAGAAAAGATTGCATCACAAATTGATTCAAGACTCTCATTATCAAATGATGTTACTCAATAATCAAGGGGTAAGAGAAGAATATATGAATGGAAATAATTTACGGGTCAGAATTATGAAAGATAATTGTCCACTTGACAGATATGAATAAAAGCGAAAAACATAAAAGCCATAATAATAAGAACTGAATAATAATCATGAAAATTTGTTTGAGGGTAATAATAAGTGATTATAGTTTAAAATTACATTATTTATATTTATTTATTTATTTGAACACATAAATATTGGTACAGAGGGGAGCCAAATACATATACGCCACATAAGTCACTTGATTTGTGTGTGAGCTATCGCACTACCCGGGTGCCCAAACACTAATTTCAAAAAACCAAAAAATAAGAGTAAACAAAAACATAATAATAATAAACCAAAACAAACTACAAAAGGGAACCAGGGTCAAGGAAGTATGAAAGGTTGGACGTATCGTTATTGTATGCAAAGTTCGGGCTTGGGTTGCTGGTTTGCCAATGCCTCAGCAGTGTATAAGATTTCGATTCAACCTCCCTTCAATCCAATTACTTTGACTGTGTAGATTACTTTACATGAAGACACCTTTGGAGTGATTTGTCAAGAGTTGATTAAATGCTCCTGTATTGAACTAGTAAATTTTTCTCATTCTTCTTTTAAAAGCCATGCCGGGTAATGTTTTGAGATTCCTTCGGAAAGTGATAGCTTCGTGCAGCCGATATAACCTACTCCACATGAGCAAGTAAATTCATGGATGCACATTGTTGTAGCCGAAAGCTTAAGTTCATCCTTAACACATCCATGAATGGTAGGCCGGCTTGAGAAAACAATTCGGAGCTTAGATGAGTAGAATGTTTTATTCAGCGATTTTGAAATCCGTTTATTCAAGATTTCAGCAGCTGTATCTCCTTTAAATTCGATATTCATTAAAAGAGTTTTCTTTTAAACTGTTGGTGCTTTTTCCGGATGATGTCTGGGCATTAAATTCCTATCGACGAATCTAGGTGGATAACCATCCCTAATGAGTGTCTGTCGAAGTTGAAGTAGTTCATCACCTATTGTGTCAGTAGAACTTATTCGCCTGATTCTTGAGGATAAATTTCCTCTTTCTACTCAGTTACTATTACCCTTAGACAAATTTTCATGATTATTATTCAGTTCTTATTACTATGGCTTTTATGTTTTTCGCTTTTATTCATATCTGTCAAGTGGACAATTATCTTTCATAATTCTGACCCGTAAATTATTTCCATTCATATATTCTCTTACCCCATGATTATTGAGTAACATCATTTGATAATGAGAGTCTCGAATCAATATATTATGCAATCTTTTCTATCCTTCTATAGATATACATTTATCATACAACTATAAATACGAATGTACAGGTTAAGTAAATGATTTCGTCCAAAAGAAAATTTTCGCTGAATTCTCTTTATTTTCATTCAATCCCGCTTTTTTTTCCAAAGATTCAAACTCCTCACAATACTATGCAAATATCTAACCGTTGTAAACTTAAACAACAAACCACACTTCATTTCTGGAGTACGAAAAATGAAATAGAATAATTCAGACACTTTCAATGTGCATAAAACTCGTTTTAAGCAAACTCAAGTCGAATACTTCAGGGAAGTTTGTAGAATAAACTTTCTTGTCTATTAAATACTTAATAAAACAGAGGAAAGTACTTATTTTTTAGATTAGATTGAACTTAGCCTAAACACAAGAAAGGCTGTATTCATAATGGAGTTCAGAACGTTTACTTCTTGAAGAGTAATTCAGGTTAGTATTTTAAGCGGAAATCCAATACTTAAACTATCTGGAAACCTATATTTACAGGATCCATTGTAAATGTCTTTGTCATTACCAGTTGTGATAACCTATTAAAATTTACACTTAGTAATTAGTAATTTACATATTTATGACATTAGAAATGTCAATATCATACCATAGTGAAAAATTCTATATTATCACAAGGTATACAGATGTTCACCTATCATAGTAACTCAGTAGTTTTCTTTTTCCAAATAGATTTCAATTGTAGCTAAGATATAAAAATAACAGTTTACCAATTTTCTAATGAATAGTATCCAGGTTATATAGAAGATTAGTCGGCGCAAGTAAGACAAAGATAATAATAACAATAATGTAGAATTTATAACATTGTATTATGAAGTTAATGCGAAACTTACTTCGATAGAGTGCGAGGGTTTTGTATCTTTACATACATTTGAACTATCATTACTATGTGTACAATTGTATGTTATGCAAATTTAATTCCAAAGTTTCACAACTATTTATTCATAACAATCACATATATGCATTAAAAATGATTTTATATTATATTAGTATGTATGTATTATTAATGTTAGTATTAGTATTAGTAATATAAGTAGTACTAACAGTAGTACTATTTTGTTTTGTTCATTTTCACATAATCGTTTGATTGATAATAATGATAATGATGATGAAGTCAAAGCTTGATAATTTTAGTATTTACATAAGATAACAAACAATATTTTGATTTTTTGTGGTGGTTATTAGTCCTCACTTTCGGTAATACTTACACACTTTTTTTCTCGACCTTAGATCGACTTATAAAGTACTTTGAAAAAAAGATTTATGTAACCAAATCATTAACTTGTCATTGTTTGTATCTTCATGTTGTTTATGTAAAAGATTTGAATTGATCAGTTTCTTTTGGGATATATGCATCCTGCGCGAATTACCTCAGTAATGTTGTTTAGTTATATTTATATATTTATTTAAACACATAAATATTGGTACAAGGAAGCACCAGATACATATGCGCCACACAAATCTCATTTGATTTGTGTGAGGGCTGTGATACTGCCCAGGTGCCAAAACCGAAGCAGGTGGTTTTCTTAGGGGACCACACCCGAAGTCTTTGACCTAAAGATCTGATCCACAAGGCAATGGAGTATCGTAAGGAGATGCAGTTCCATGGTAGCCGGTGACCAATGATTGGTTCATACGCCATTTGTTCCCTAAGGATACTGGAACCCATGTGCACCATTGGTTTGGAATGGTGGTTTTTCAACTCCCCTAGATGAACTTTCCGTATCCACCAACCCGGTTAAAGTGCCGGACATTCGCTTTTCGTCCTCTCAATTTCGTAAACAACAATAGTGTCACGAGAAGGCAATGAGTAGGACTTCCCTGACAGAGGCTATATACGCGTGGCCATGTGAGAGCATTTGGAGAGGGAGAGCGGACTCTACTCACTCTCGGCCGTACCAGGGCATTTGGGGGCAAAACTTTTTAAAGCCAGCGACACACGGTATTTCCAGCCGGTCACCCATGCAAGTACTGATCGGGCCCAACGTTGCTCAACTGCGGTGATCGGACGAGAACCGGTACTTTCAACGTGGTACGGTCGCCGGCATTTAGTTATAAGTTATAATTAGAATTAGATAATGAGTAGAAGCTGTTAGATTCGAATTCTCGCTCGTTGACATTAACACTGAGAACCGGGACATCTAACTGAAGAGTCTCAAATGGAACAAAGTGTGTATGGTGGTCTCTAATGATAGCGAATATTCAACTCAAGTCAAATCGGTAATGTTGTAAGTGTGTAGTAAACAAACTGTTGACAAAATTCAATCATATGATCAGTAACTGTATTATAATTCTTACCCAGTAGTTACTTATTAATGAAAATGATAAAAAATAATAGACAATACTCACATCTGAAAGCTAAAAGTGGTATCCTGCTTTCAAACTGGTAATATAAATTTAGATCATACATTAACTATTTGATTAGACTGTTTGAAAGTTTATTTATCTTAAATTCATTAACATAAGGTGCCTTTTTATAGGATTGGGTTGCTAACCTCATACTCAATACTCCCTTTTTATTCCCGAACTTGAGACAGCCGGTAATCCTAGAAGCGCTCCAGACAGATCTGTCTGTCAACACAGTATTCTGTCATACTGTGGTGTGCGCTACTGGTGTCGATAGATATAAGTAGTATGTATCATCAATTCAAAGTGAAATACCTTTGGGCAGAAGGTTATGAAGATCAAAGAAAAGAAAATGAGAACAGAGAATGATTAGTGTGAAAAGAAAGGAACAATAAAGTCTGAAACGAGTGACTGATATTTTACAAATGAAGTATTTACTGTTTGGTTCTCAGATTTTACTTAGGGATTCTGTAATTTTTGTATTCAATTACATTCGATTGTCCGCACTTGTATTACCGTTCACAACAGTATGTGTTATTCACATATAAAATAATCAATGTTCAGGTGTTTGATTTGAAACTTCTAGTCAGACATTTAGTAACATCTTTTGAAGCTGTAATAAATTAAATAACTTAGGAACATTGTATTCCGTCTAAGCCATCACCTACTGAAAAGTGTGAATTTTTGATCAAATTTCAATAAAACCTGTCAGGTATAAATAGGTGTATTAAATATTGGCTTTAAGATGATTGTAAGATGTCAATCGTGTTATTGAACAATCAGTTCATATTACATTTTTTCCAATGTATATTACTAAGCTGAATGTATCCAGAGTTGGTGATTTTACATCGATTATCAAAGATCATATTAACCATAATATACATGTTATTTTTCTAGTCCACATTTATTATTATTTATTATTTAAATACATAAATATTGGTACAAAGAGGCACCAGATACATATGCGCCAAACAAATCTCATTTGATTTGTGTGAGGGCTGTAATACTGTCCGGGTGCCCAAACCGAAGCAGGTAGTTCACATTAATATCTACCATTCATTCATTGATTCATTTCTCTATTTGTAATGATGAGGTGTTTTTCATTTGAAAGTTATTCATTCGTTTTCTCTACCAACTTTTTCTAATTTGGATTTAAGAGTGAATTGATCGCTTGTTAATTAGACATTTCTAAAGTAGCTTTCTTTTAAATTCGATTGCCAATTCGATTTCCTATTAACTTTAGTTTTTGTTAATGTTTGACCTAAATTGATCACTGACTTTATAAGTAGTACTTCATTTTCTTAAGTACTATTTTTCTTATAGACTACTTATTTTCACTCTTTCAGATAAGTTGATTAATTCATTATTAGTAGGTTGTAGAATAATCTTATCATTACTATACTCTAACTACTCAATTAATATCAGTAATCATTTAAAATTATTTTGTAAAAATCATTTGATTTTGACAGGTAAAATTGAAATGAATAGTTTCTTTTTGAATCCGAATTTATAATTCAGTGATTGAAAATCGAAGAAAATATACATTAGTATATCTTGTTTAAATTGATATCATGAATGGATGCGTGTTAGACCACCATTGACAATCTAAAAGCAGTCGTTTCGTCCCAGTATGGGACTCCTCAGCAGTGCTAGCCAACGATCCCAAACGCGGGACTTAAACCCAGTACCTTCAATGTCAGGTGCCAACGCTAAACCTCTAGACCATTGAAACCGGTATCCAACGGTGTTAATGTCTAACTCCAACCAATCTACGGTATTGTGCGACTGTCTACCATTGTCTTTAATGAGCGACTGCCTCACAACAGACACGGTTGATCTCCACTGACTATGGCTTCTCATAAGAACTTCAGGGAATTCATCTTGAAGCCAGTCACTAGTGAGCACATGATAATTATCAGTATAGAGTTGTGGAGATTTTTGAGTTTAAATTGATATCATGGGTGGATGAATGTAAAAACAATAACACTGTTGGACGCTGGCGCAGTAGTCTAGAGGTTTAGCGTTCGCGTACGAGACTGAAGGTTCTAGGTTCTAATCCCTCGTGTGGGATCGTGGATGAGCACTGCTGAGGACTCCAATACTGAGACGAAACGACCATCTAGTGCTTTCAGATATTCAATGGTGGTCTAACACTCATCCATTCGTGATATCAGTTTAAACTCAACAATCTCCACAACCCTATATTGATAGATTTTGCTTAATCTTTTAGTGTACTTTTAAAATGAATTATTTCAAATATAAGGGTATATTTTAGTCCACTACCTTCAGTTTGATTTACATTTGATTTTCTGAATAGTTAGCAGGCAATTTGAGTAGTGAATTTAAATTGACTCATTCAACAGATACTTGGTCATTAGATAGCACCTAAGTGTGAATGCCATTAATCATATCCAGTTGTTTAAACCGATATCATTGGAGCGGGTTTCGAACGTGGGGCTTAGTGCCCAAACGTTTAAATGATTAAGAGACCTGTTAAAATTGTGATTGGTTCCATTTAGTCCACTATATTTCTGTAATTCATATTGATCATAAAACTTGAAATTATTGTTTTCAAAATGTTGATCAATAAACTGAAGTTCATGTATAAAATTTACTTCAAGAAGAAGTTTTGTAGTTTTGTAAAATTACGTCACGAAGGCGAGATATCCGTCTATCAATTAGCGGACAAGTATACTGCACAACAGTTCGTTCTGTTTTATTTTACAGTTGCGAAACATGGTCATTAAGAGTAGAAGATACTCGTAAGTTACTAGTATTTGATCACAGATGTCTTAGAAATATTGACAGCATCTGTTGGGATCATCGAGTAAATAATAGTGAGGTTAAACACAGGGTATTAGAGAATGATAGTAAATCAGTTGATGAGGTTGTAAATGTTCACCGACTGAGATGGTTGAACCACGTGTTACGTATGCCTGAAAACGGATTACCACGACGTGCAATGCTGACTGGTGTTGGGGATGGTTGTAAGAGAGTTAGGGGTGGCCAAACTAAAACGTGGCATCAGTCCATAAAGTCACTAGCTTCTAGTCTGTTTCGTGTTGTTAGATTCAGACTACTTGGTTGGAGTCGGTGCTACTATCGTAACCAATGGTTGGAGTTCCTGTGTGACATGACTCAGAATCGATCACATTGGTGTAGGTGTATACATTCTTCGTCTTCCCTTAAACTGTGAGATTAAAATTACTTTATACCTTTCTTCCTACGAACTAATTCTTTCTTCGTGTACTATATCCTTATATGCAATCTTTCTTTCATATATTACTACTATTTAATCAACTACTATGAATTTGTCCATCTTGTTGTGCTAATGTGATGTGGCGACTTGAACCAATGTATATATGGGCCTGGTTCTACGTTGTAGCCGACTAACTGACTGGTCGGAATGACAATTGTGTCCCTGAGATATCATCAGTTTCCTTACGAATTAGATATTTACGTCGATCAGTTGTATTGAATTTTTCCACTACATGATTCTCATTCAAAATTGGTGTAGTTTTTATGGCTAAAAAGCAATCTATAAACATTTTATCTAATAAATATCATTTACATAGTTGAAATCATGAGTCAATTGAAGCTAGACCACTATGGAAAACCTGGGAGCACTGGACGGTTGTTTCGTCCTATTGTGGGACTCCTCAGTAGTGCGCATCTGTTGTGAGATAGTAACTCGCTGAAGACATTGGTGAATGGTTGCTTGATTTCGTGGATTGATTGAAGCTAAACATTAACACTGTTGGATGCTCGCGCGCGAGACTGATATGTCCTGGGTTCGAATCTCACAAGACGAGGTCATGGATGCTTGCTACTGAGGAGTCCCACAATAGGACGAATCGGCTCTCCAGTGGTTGCAGGTTTTGGAAGGTGGTCTAGCTTCAATTGGGCTCATGATCTCAACTGTATAACATTACTAAAATCTCCACAAAACCCCCTTCTAATAAATATCATTTACATTAATCTCATTTATTCACTTCTTTCTCTTTTATTATTTTTTGAATGATTGATCAAATTTCTCTCGTAACACACAAACTTTCCATTTAGTTTTTTCCTATACTAAGAATGAATAGTTCAACAACAAGAAATTTGTAGTCATGTTGAAAAATTTATCGAATTTACTATAGGTAAGACAAACATTTAATGGTTGACCAAAAAAATCAATTAAAATAGATAAATAAATGGATGAAGAATGGGAATTCAGGTTGACACGGAAACATTGTTTTCAGACTCTTTTTCTTTTAAAGAATAAAGCCAAATAACAGTTGATTGTTGTTTGATTATTTTTTGTTCTTTGTTTCCTCATTTAAAAATTTATTTCATAGGGGAATGTTTTGATAAAGATTATGCTTTATGTATGTTTGTGTTTGTGTCTATACATATGTGCATGTATATTGCTAGTAATCTAGTATATTGATTACATTTTAAGGTCGAACTGTGGATTTGTATCATTCATGGGAAATGTTTAGTCATCGACCAACTTTGGGATGTAAATTATCGGTCGATTGCAATATACTACTAATCTGAATTCCATTGAGAATATACCTGTTCTGTAGAAAGGAACTTAAGCGACTATGGAAATGCCCTAGAGAAATATTCTATTTATAGTCAATGAGAAAACAAGTGTTAGGAATTTATCATCAATACACTATTTACATGAAGTTTTTTATGGGCTCAACTGTTTTATGATTGAAGTATGTTCTTTACAGGAACTTACGAAAACTCATTAGTACGATTCTTAATCATTCTCCTTTGTTAGTCTTCATATAGACGCGTACAATGTTTCTTTGTCATGACTACATAGCTTCATGTTGATGGTGTATGCTGTTATACCCCTAGTTATAACGTCTACGAAACGATATCTCTGAACTGCCATTTCCTAATGGTATTCAAATATACAAAGGCACTCTTACACTTTCCTATCCGCGCTACACATAGTTGTTGCAGGTTGAAAATACTTCTTAAAGATAAAAACAAGGTTCCATAATACTTAGAAGATACATGAGTTGACTGAAGCGTTCAACTACTTCACTCCGTATTATTAATCCAGGAGATGATGCAGATCAGTCTTGAAACATCATTTTACATTAAGAAGGAGATAAATGCAAAAAACGTGTGTGAATCGCTACTGAAAGAGATCAAAAGACCTTCTGTTCTCTCAACGCCTTTACCAGATAAGACTATGTTATCATCGTGTTCTAAGTCGATAAGCGAACCACCTAGTGCGATATGAACCCCTCAAAGATTAGATGAGGAAAGTGTGGTTTCAAGAAGGATATATGTGGCAAATCAAATAAAAAGGGGATATAGTGGACAACCCGGATGAACACCACTTATTATTTATATTTCTGATGGTAGTTCGGCACGCACTATGAATCGCCCAACACTATTTGAGTAAAGAATCTTCAAAAGGTTTATATACTTCTTTAGTACACTCTTTAATGATAAACACTGACACATAAGCCATACTAACACTGGCAAAACTACTAGAAGCTGTTGTTGTGTCTCAAGAAGCACGAAGGATATACCACGTTGGTTCTCAATACCGGCTACGTGAGGTCGAGTGAATGATTATGAAAGTATATTGTATGCGTGTTTTGTATATAGCACACATCAACTGTACATGATTCTGAAGCCTCAACTAATGATACCTGTTACCCTATTTGAAATGAGGTTCAGATATAAAAGCAGGTCAATCAGATTCTCAGCTTTGCTGTTCAAAAAAGATGTATGGCACAGCATGACTGGCGTAACAAGTTGTTACTAAATCCTTTTTGAGGTTATACTCTTCACTAAACGTTTAAAGATCTTAGTTTTCGATTGGTCGTAAAACTGAAGGGACATACGGTAATTCGACCAAACTTAAAACCCTTAAAACTTTTATTCCCTATTTCCGTGCTAGCCGTTTAATAATATATAAGGGATTTTGATAATGGCCCTTGTGATGACAGCCCTTATTAATCCTCTCTTTTTTTACTCACATCCTTACGAATGGATCGATTGAATCATATTTGATTTGTTTTACTGACATTAATTTTCAGAGTTCTTTCTGAAAATGTATTCTGAACCAGTTGTTTCTATGATGCGTATTAGCTTCCCGTTAAACAGGGAATGTAATAAACGTAATTACTATTTGGCTGATACTGATTTTAATCTGACAAGCACCTATTAAAACTCTGATTTTGTTAGTTTATTTCATTGAATAATCTAAATTATATACTTTGATTAACATTCTGTTGATTTCCCTTATACTTTTTTTGCAGTATATTTGGCCATTACCATTTCCTTATCCAAAGAATTACTCATGGACACCAATTCTAATGTCTAATGATCATTCCACAAATATTACATCTCGTCATATTGAATATGAGAAATCACTTAAAATGGATTGTCACAATTCAACATTAAAGCTCAACCATAAATATATGAACTTAACAAATTTCTATCATAATCATATTAAAAGCAAATCCTCAATTAAGAATGAAGGTACTAGTGAAAGATATAGTGATGTGTTTAATGATAATTTACAAGAAAATAAATTAGAATATTCCATGGAATTATTAGATGTTAATTATCCAAATGAATTTTTAGAAGAACTTCATCATCTGTGCAAATTAACATCTTCATCGTCATTATCAGGAGGAATACCATCAAAAACTAATAGATCTACATTTACAAATGAACAAATGACTTGTCAATGTGATATTTTACAATGTATAATTGATAATCGTCTAATTGAAATTCAATCTCGTCTTGTATACGGTGATCAACTTACTTTGATGATGATTGAACAGATAATGTTTGATTTATTCGAAATACAATTGCCTAATCAAAGTGTAAGTAATGAATGAATTTATTAATTGTGATTAATCAAATATAATTAGAATTTTATATAATTGAGATCATGAGTCAATTGAAGCTAGATAACCATGGAAAACCTGGAAGCACTGGACGACCGTTTTATTGTGGAACTCTTCAGCAGTGCTCATCTGTTGTGAGATAGTAACTCACTGAAGACATTAGTGAATGGTTGCTCAATTTCGTGGATTGGTTGAAGTTAGACATTAACACCGTGGGATGCCGACCGGCTCAGTGGTCTGTCGGTTAAGTGCTTGCGCGCGAGACTGATAAGTCTTGGGTTTGAATCTCGCGAGGCGGGATCGTGTATGCGCACTGCTGAGGAGTCCCACAATAGGACGAAACAGCTGTCTAGTGCTCCCAGGTTTTCCATGGTTGTCTAGCTTCAATTGACTCATGATCTCAACTATATAAAATTACTAAAATCTCCACGAAAACCCCTTCTGATAATAATTAGAATTTGTTTGACTTTAATGGAGTATGACAAATAACTAAAGTGAGTTATCTCATGTTCATCAAATCATTGAAACTATTAATGAATTCAGTTACACGTTAATGAATTGTCAGTTTATAAACTCAATGTAGTTTATTTACAATGAATGTAAGTATGTAAATTATTTCTATTATATATTGGATTAAATTTGAGATTAGTTTTAATCATAGACTACAAAATACCAAATTAGGATGAAACTAGTATTTAGTGTTGGCGTGGTCTTATTATATTGTAGATAAGTTACTTTAGAGCACTTGTATCATATTTGGAGTACATAAAATCTCATTGCAATTATGCCCTACATGTAGAAAGAATAGATGCGGTTAAAACTGCTTCAACCACCGCAGTAACCCTTGAGTTTTACAGTGTTGAGATGGGTTGTTTATAAATGGATGTGTGTTGTGCAGTTAACATACAGAATCAATAGCTGGAATTAAATGTTAAATAGAAGACGTTATGAAAATATTTGCATCTGTAAGGAAACTATAGGCTTCTTAGATTTAAGCAGGTTTTCTGGATTACTATACTTTGATAATTTGTTATTAGTAGTACAGATGCTTTGTGGAGATTATTCATTAGGAGCTAAATTCGGCGTACCATCTCAGGAGTTGCAGTGAGAAGCTGTGACTAGTAGAGTTTAATAATGTCGTGTTTGAGGCAGTTAACAACTTCGAGCAATGAAATATTATTGGGCAATATTGCAAACTGACTTAAGTTAAACATATAAACAACTGGATTCCTACTCAGTGATCTCGAGGTTAAGCACGAGATACTGAAGGTCCTGAGTTCGATTCCCGATGGTGAGGTCACTGAAGTGCGTTATTAATCATACCACAAATGACAGAATGAAGGTCAGTAGTAACTCATCAAGATCACGGTCAACAACACAAGCTCACAATCCAAATCATTCACTTTTACCTGAAATTTATTCTGACGATGTTGTTTGAAAAAAAATTTAAAAGCTTCACCACTAAATCAACTAGCTAGAAGAATACAACAGCAAAGCAATCTACTAATAGAACCTCCTAACTGATCAAAATAAGTATTCAAACCAGACTGTTTGACTTTTGCTGAAAAATTATATAAGAAAATCTGTGATCAAGGTTCAAATATGAGATCACAAATTCCTGAATGAATATTTAACTCTGCTAGCAGTATTCGATAAGAAAATATGATGTTCTCTGAGAGCTCACTGGTACCTTTAGATATTCGGACATCAGAATTAATTTAGGTGGTTATCGTAATAATAATTATCCCAAATGACACATTTCTCTGAATTCTTTTAACTCAATCTTTCTAAACATCCTCTCAATTTGATAAAATGCATTCATTCTACTTATTGATCTTTATCAGTGTATTTTCAACGAATAATACAAAGAGAAAACAGTTTTTCAGTTTTCTGTATTTTCAAGTAGGACTCACCTCCCCCATTGATTTCTTGTATGATATAGACTGACCTATTTAGTTAAAACCTTGAACCATTTAACCCTGTTGCTCAGACTATTACTTATACAGAATGAATTATCTGTGTGACCGAAATGATGAACAGTGTCCCGTTGTTTGGGATGATGAATACCGATGACCGATGAATAAATTAGGTATCTATTAAATTATCTTCATGTACAAATATGTGTTTAGACTGACAGTTAAATATTCCTGACGTGCTAGATTTATATAGATTGATTATACATTTATTATTTTATTGAATTTAAAAACGTTTATACAACAGGACATTCTTCTTGACTGTAACAAGGTCGCATATCAACAAGTAAATTTCTCCATTGAATGTATACATGAGCTCCTATTGTATCAATATCTTAACATATGAATGTGAAATTAGTCAAATAAACCATTGGATACAAACTCAATAGTCTAAAAGTTAAGTGTTCACAATGAGATCTGAATGTTCTGAATTAGACCTCATGGGTGCGTGCACTGTTGACGAATTCCACATTGGGACATGATAGTTACACAGTGTTTCCTAGTTCTTATCGGTTGTTTAACTTAAATCAGTCCGTCTTGTTAACTGTATGATAGTACTTTTATTGATTTAAGGCATAATTTCCTAAATTTAGCATTTACAAATACCACAATATTTTTATTTTGATATGTTTATACATTAGTTAGATGAGAGCAAAATCCATCTGGAACAGCTGCTCTTCCTCGTTTCAGATTACCATGATTACCATGATTACAAACCAATGGTGCACATGGGGGAACAAATGGCGTAGGAACCAATGATTGGTCATCGACTACTATGAGACCGCATCTCCTCACGATGCTCCACTGCTTTGTGGATCAGAACTTTATGTCAAAGGCTCAGAGTGTGGCCCCCTAAGAAAACCACCTGCTTAGGTTTGGGCACCTGAGCAGTATCACAGCCCTCACACAAATCAAATAAGATTTCTGTGGCTCATATGTATCTGGTACCCCCTTTGTACCAATATTTATGTGTTTAAATGAAGTGAAAATGAATCTCAACTCCAAAAAATAGAAAAAAAAGAAAAATATAAGATGAAAAAAAATAATTTATTAACAAAAATAACAAAAAAGGCTTAGCAACAAAAATAAACAGAAAAAAACCAAAAGCAAAAAAACAAGAAAAACCAAAAAAATTTTTTTGTACAATAAACAATGAAATAACAATTTTTCATGAATGATTAAATTCTAATTCATTCACTAACTTCATAATATGTTGTATCGGTATTTGATTAGATTTCATTCCATGGATAATCATATAAATCCTAGCTGCTTCTAACCACATATCTTGATTACGTAATAATAAACATAGATTATATCCCATTTTATAATAAATCATTTGATGATGATGATGATGATCATTGAATTGAAGTAGTTCAATGAT
>NC_031495.1:8244683-8277181 GCF_000237925.1 Schistosoma mansoni
AATCAGTCCGTCTTGTTAACTGTATGATAGTACTTTTATTGATTTAAGGCATAATTTCCTAAATTTAGCATTTACAAATACCACAATATTTTTATTTTGATATGTTTATACATTAGTTTGATGAGCATGCTTTTTCTAAATAGTAACGTTTGAATATGTAGGTTGTTAATTGGCATTATGTTTTATCAACATTAATTTACTCAATGTCTATAGTTTTAAAATTGGGAATCTTCCATTGATTCAATACAAAAATACTTCATTATATTGACTATACATAATAGATCATATGTTATGTTTGTTAAAGTATACTACTACTATTACTATTACTATTATTATTATTACTACTACTACTAATAGTAATAGTAATAATAGTAATAATAATATGCAAAATATCCACATATTTCAAACCATATTACTAATGATTGTTTATTCATTTACATTTGATTTGTAAAACTGAATAATTCGATAATATTTGTCATTAGTGTATAGAATAATCAGAGTAGAATAACTTATCTTCTACTGGTTAAAAGGATAGCAGAAAAATATTGTATTTTCCCTAAAAGTTCAAAAGGTTATATACTATTGTAAGCAAAGATGGATAGTGGCTAGCAGTGGAATCCAGTTTGACGCGCGTTTCGTCCTATCCATCTTTGCTTACAATCCTTGTGAATTAGGGCTATATCGAGGCAATACGCACAGGATGCACATATGCCAATTAGAGACTGACCAGTTGCAGCCCTAAACATCGATGGGGAGATTCAAACAAACAACACTAAGTGAATTTAGGTTATATATTATGATTTTCACTTAGTAGACGTGGGTAAATGTGTAAATCAATGAGTTAATAGTTGTTTGTTGATGTTATACTGGCGTGGATTTTGTCATCTCTTATGACCCATCAGATGTCACGAGACAAAATTGCAAGTCAGAGCATCGACTTATATTATTTTATCCCTGTGCTAAACCAATAATGTATTAACTAGCATGAGCAGCTTAGAGCCAACTTTGAGTCCGTTCAGTCCAGGACACAAATATTGGTCTCCGTTGTATGAATCGTATATTTCAGATATACTTAGTTTATATACAGGCAAACAATTATGCAAGATCAAGCCAAAAGTGATTGTGAGTGTAGGATACTGTAAATGATAAAATGAGAATAAGTTAAGAATGGTAAATCATATTGCAGTAGCCAACAGGTCAAATGAAAGCTTATGATAAAGGGAATATAAATATACACATAATCTAGTCACTTAGGAGTTATCCAATAAGGATATATGTAATAGTAGCCCGAAAAATGATTCCTAGCAGTTACTATTCATTTATTCTTCGTTCGGATATAACAGATTTACTAGGTTGGAAATGAAATATACACCAGAATACAATCAATATGATGATTATTTAGGTTGGACATTTGCGGATTTCTTGTGTGGAGTCGTAACTATCGGAATTAAACCATATCGGGGAGTCAGATAAATATCATCAATGGAAATAAATGATAATTACACAATATCACAAATTGACTGAATTTACTAGTTTAAACTATTTGGGTGCTAGCTTAGTAGTCTAAAGGTTAGGTAGCGCTCTCTGCTATCTTTAGATAGTTTGAATTTTATTCCTTATTTTTAAATTTTATTCTTGGATGTAGATGTAAACTGTTGAAAGGCCACAAACTACGAGTAAATAACTATTGATCGCCTCCTGATTTTCAAGGGTTCCCCGGTTGATGTCAGTTTGTATCGAGGTTTATTTTGCAAAAACGATTATTTTATTTTAAATAAAGTGATTGTTAGCATCCATCATAACCATAATTGGTTTATTGTATATCACTACAAATCAAGGAGTCACCAAAAGCTATTTCGGGGAGTTTTCGTATGTCTACATTGATACGGTCGTTCCTAACGATACTGGATGAATATCGTGCTTCATCATAAATCGATCGAAAGTTTAGATGTATACCAGTCAACGCCAACCCAATGATTTAATGATTAAGCATTCATCACAGAGCTTGAAGATCAAGGATGCGATCCCTGATGGGGTCATCGGTGAACATGCCGAAAGACTTCCTAAATACGACTAACCCCTCTCTAACTTTCCGTGATGTCCTAAATGGCATCAGTACGTGAAGATTAGTGTATTTTTCTCAGTTTTACAGAACGATACATTGGTTCAATATAAACTTCATCAAAATTATATGATTGATATAGTTATCATATGTATATTTTCTATTGAACTCTGTAGATTCTACAAGGTGATTCAAAATCTCATAACTTATGGATGAATATTTATTCTGATTGTATAAAATATTTACGGAATGGTTTTACAAAATATTTATGTTCTGTACTTAAAAATGATTCAAAATCAAATACATTCAATAATTCACAATTTGTCAATGAATTCGATATTCCAGGCAGTCAAAGTTTCAGTAAACGTTGGCATCAGAAACTACAAATAGACAAGTTGGAACAAAATACATCAGAATCAGAGAAACAATTTCCATTCTTTATACACTTGATTGTAAGTTTGTTAGACAGGGTTTTTACGTTTACATTTCTAACTAACAGATGAAATTCACGCTATTATTTGTACTATTGTAGTGAACAAGAACACGACTGGAGAAAATCGAATGTATTTAAGCACAACATTACAGAATATCTTATTAAAATATGAGAACCATATAGTGAACAGTTAATTTACAAAATAACAATCAATTGTCACAATTTGACTGTTCCTTCTGCGAATATCCGTCCATAGTCTCCGATTATAATTGTTCATGCATTTTCGTACCAATTGCGTGTCGTTCCCGTTCTCTCCTTATCGATCTTCTACTGAAATACCTTCAATGCCCGACCATCACCATATACTACTTATATGGATATAAGTAGACCACACCACACTATTACTATTAATATTGTTAATGGCTTTATTGAATATTATATTTTTGTTACAATATAGAATTCTCAGCACTACCACCACTAAATTAACTATTTCTGTAAATCTGGTGTTCATCTTGTTGTGCTAACGAGGTATGGCAACTTGGACCGATGCATAAATGTGCCTGGTCCTACGTTGTAGCTGACTGACTGACTGACAAAGCATTTCAACAAGTTTCCGTTTTTTATTTCTTGATCGATCCTGACAATAAATATTGGGTGATTGCCAGTTAGATGTTAGCAGTTTAGGAATTGAAATCTGAATAATGTACGGTCTTTTCGATGCATATTGTCAGCAGCCACGACTTCTCTGATTGTATTTTTTTTTGTAATTTGTACAGCGAAAGGTAGTAAACGTTTCACAAACGCATCTGAATAGGTTATATAAACCATTGATATAATGGTCTGTTAAAACAAAAAACCCAGATAACTTGTTGAAATATCTAGATAGCAGGAACAGGTAGCCCAGATATTTAAACAGGCCGCCTCATATATTGTGATGACTCATTCTTTCAAACAATATCTCTAAGATGTGTTGAATATTGTAACTAGTCTATTTACCTGCTCAGGTATATAAATGTATATACATATATATGTCATTTGAACACATAATAGTAGTTAGTGTCATATTGTCTAGTCCTTAATTCAGATTGAATTCAATTTACCAGGTTTTAATGTGTCCAGATGCTTTACATAGGTTTGATTTCCATGGAGAATCTCGGTTTCATAAACATTAGGTATACGTCTTATTAATGAGTCTCAACTTGGAGCGAAAACAAGAACTACAACTTTCTTCTGATAACCTATCGCTTGATATATCTATCTATCTAAGGAAGATTCATCAACTATTTATCGATAACTTGGTGTGTTCGTATTCAGCCTACTTTTATCGTGTTCAGACCATGAAATTCTGAGTAATAACTGTACTAAGATACTATGCTTAAAAAAGTAATCATGTATTCTTTTGGTGAAGTAATTTATCGATTATATATTAATAGCAGTGTACAGTTCAAGTTTTAAACTTTCCTAAATGTCAATCAACTACTTTGTATAAACTTTGTGTTTACTGACAATTCAGAGTGACATGTATGTATACTTGTTTACAATTCCACTATGTTTATACTATTTTATTCCCTATTTAGATTTTATACAATTTGTATGATACATGGCAGAGTATTGTCAAGATTGCCGGAACAATTATAACTTCTAAAGAATCCACTGTATATAATCCTGTACTCCTACAATGGATATTAACTACACGTCCTAAATTTGTTGAAGCTATCTTAACTTATCCAATAATTCAACTATCACATAATTATCAATGTAGTCAGTGTTTATGTAAATCAATACTTGATACCTTCTTATCTATTGGTGAAGTCCAATTGAATAATTTGTTTAGAGAGTTCTCAAATCAATACGGTTGTATTGATTATTTACTTAGGGAATCTGTACATAATCTAAATGATCGGATCACATTGTGTATACAGAATATTGATGCCTATCATTTACAGTTGAGAAATGTGAGTAGTTCTTTTATCTCATGAAGTCTTTTTATTCAACAGGCGCTAGAAACTTAATTTCAACACACCACTGTATATTTAGGTTGAAATCATTCAGGTTTTTATATCACATAGTTATTTAATTAAATGATAAAAACCAGTCTGTTAAAGAAAAGGGGAAATCCATTATTTTCTTCAATTACCTATTTCCAAACAATGACCATTTTGTGTGCGGAAATTGTTCTTTCTATTGACTTTTTGCTTTGTTAAAACTATGAACAGTCAATGTAATCTTAACATGGGATTTTCAAGGTGTAATTATCTTCCGGATTCATCGTTTTAAACTGTATGATTTTTTCTACAGACCATATAATGATATCTTCATTATTTGAAGTATACCATACCCTAAAACGAATCATAACCTAATATTTGCGTATCACATTACGAAGAATATGTTTAGCATATAGAGATTCTATTGCTAACTAAATTATATTGGATTAAGTACACTAGCTGTTCATTATTTGATAAATAATTCCATGTTTTCTATGTTCTAACATCTAATAATATTTGTCTTCCAAACATATTAACTAACTTCTAATGAATCCTGAATTGATTGAATTTAGATATTAAACACCGCTGGATACTGCCCCAGTGCCCTAGAGGTGTTCACGCACGAGAATGAAGGTTATGGGTTCGATCCTTGAGTGCGAAGTCTTGGCTGTGCACTCCTGGGGAGTCTAGTGCTAAAACGAAACGACAGTCCAATAGTTCTTAGTTTCCAGTGATTGTCTAACTAAGATCAATTTAGGATTCAAACTTCAAAAATCCTAATAAGCCCAAGATGTATGTCCATCCACGATTTTCTACCGATTACCTTCAATTGTTCAATACCAAATAAAATTTAACAATGATATTCAGGTTAATTAGATCAGACGACTTTATTACAAAAAGGATTGGTTTTCCAAGGAGTAGAATTGTATATATTTGATTGAGCATTTGTGCATTTTATTCGGTAGTCTAATATACCTTCTCGTTCACTCTTGTGTCCTCGCTCAAGTAGTCAGGTGGAGGATTAACGTGTAGCACATTGTGTATCAGTATCATATTTCGGACACCTCCCGTCATAACAGGTTTACAGAACTAAATAAGCATTCCGGATCGAATAATTTATAACATTCGTCAATTAGTCAGTAAAAATATATGACATAGAATCTGGCACACATGTGTATCGTTTCAATTTGCCACACCACATTAGCATAGTAAGATGAAATTACTTATCTAAATCTCAAAGTAGTAAGAAGTAGAAATAGTATCAGTGGTAGTCTTAAGAAAGACTGTGTATAGAAAGAGAAAAAAAAACGTTTAAGAAGATTTCAGGCCGTAGGATTTAAGGGCAGAGAAAGAGTAACATTAATTACAATTTAGTGGCTATTGGTTTGTATGCATTCATTAGTACATTAAAAAGTTGCTTTCTCTTCGGTGAGACATGGATTAAAATTCAGGAAGTCATTGAGTCCCGTAAATGCGATAGGGTCCCCACGTGATTTTATAATACCAAAGATTCATATTGTATAGATTAGATTAACAAATATAAGCGAAAAATATTTTTTAAACCAATCAAGGAAATTTATGAGTTAAGGATTACAATGAAATAGATTGTTCAACTACACATAATGGGTATAAAGCACAAAGTACAAAAGCACTAATAAACACGGGATGTAAAAAAACATTAATAAAATCGTTCACTACGTTATATCCGGTAAAGACAAGGACAAGGATGTTACGATTCTCTTCTAGACACATAAACTAGGGTTATAGGTTCGATTCCTAACAGCTCCTGCTATGTATAGTAGATTAGATCAAACTCTATTAAGAAATGACGAATGTATACTATAGATCACTCGAAATGAGTCAGTTTTATCTACTATATTCCTACTGTCAATCAGATATCCAAGATTATCTTGATTGGTCTGAAATTTTCATATGAATATTCATGTATATTAGAGTAAAGCCTGATAATGATGATGATCTAATTGGAAACAATATTGTTCGTTTATATTTGTTCTAATTTTCACGATGGAAACCTTTAATTTAGTAACTAACTAGTAAAATATTGTCTGATAGTATTTTCTTATTCACGCTAGCTCCAAACTAAGTCTTATTACAAAGTCTCTTCAAGCAACATGTATTGCTTGTAAATCTCAGCACGGATTCAAAAAGCTCGTTTGGCTTTTGCAATCTTACGTCACCTATGGCGAAGACGAGATATCCGTCTATCAGTTAAGGGACGAGTATACTGCGCAGCAGTTCTCTCTATTTGACTTTACGGCTGTGAAACATGGCCATTAAGAGTAGAAGATACTCGTAAGTTACTAGTATTTGACCACAGATGTCTTGGAAATATTGACAGCATCTGATGGGATCACGTGGTAAATAATAGTGAGGTTAAACTCAGGGTATTAGAGAATGATGGTAAATCAGTTAATGAGGTTATGAATCTTCATCGGCTGAGATGGTTGGACCACGTGTTACGTATTCCTGAACACCGATTACCACGGAGCGCATTACTGACTAGTGTTGGAGGTGGTTGGAAGAGAGTTAGGGGCGACCAAACCAAAACGTGGCATCAGTGCTTGAAGTCACTAACATGTGGTTTGAGTCGTGTTGGTAGATGTAGACTACTTGGTTTGGGTCGGTGCGACTATTGTAACCAATGTTTGGAGTTTCTGTGTGACATGACTCAGAATCGATCACAATGTTGTATGTGTATACAGTCTTTATCTTCCCTTAAACCTTGAGATTAAAATTGCTTCATAACTTTCTTCCTTCCTATACTATATCCTTATATTGAACTTATCTTTTATATATTACTACCACTAAATTTGCGCTATTTGGCTCCCATCAGCAAGGTTTACCTGTGGTCGTGCGGAAATTGATACTTTTGACCCCTTTTCACCCAGCTTTACAGTCAGGAACTTTACTACTATTTGGGCTGCGACTGGCCTCCTGTAAGACTGTGGTGTATTCACAATTGATTAATCATTGAGTAGTGACCAATGTTGTGTGTAATAAGTCCTTTTTAGTTCTGATCGAATTCTATCGATCAAGTTTGAAGGGAAATGTTGTGCATATGTAACTTTTTTGTTTATTTGTACTTTCATACAATTAGATCGCAAAATTGAAGCTTCCTAATGATCAAGATACAGGACTCACCAATAACCTATTGAAAACTTTTGATCATGTGAATTTGGCTGATTCAAATACTGTAAATTTACGTCATGCTTTATCTCATTGGGGTGCGATTCTTTTTAAGAAACTTGCGAATGGTCGTAATTTTAAACGACATTTACCTTATTACTCGGAGAAACTAAACTCTTTACTGCTCAATCTAAAATCTGCTCAAACAATGGAAACAGATGATTATCTAGAGATTGAGGTAATTAAAACAATCAAACTTTTTGGGGTAATTTAGTTTACTATATCTCTGTGATGATAGTTTAAATAAACGGAGTTTGAATATATCAAACACACTAAAATGTCTGATCAGTGTTATCGCTGTTCGAAGTTTCATTCATTGGTGATTAAGTTGAAATTATTATCCAGGATTCTGTGGAAAACGGAATGATGCTGACAAGTACCTTGAGTATTCATAATCTTCACTGCTAGTCATATTATGTTTCTTTTGTAACGTTTGAGTATTTTATGCTTGTGATACTGTATTTCTACCAAGTTTTAAGATATATTGATTGCCTCTGACTATATACAAGTTAAAACGAGACAAATCACGAGTTAATCTTCACTAGAAAACCAATGAAAACCTACAGACACTGGGCGGCCCTTTCTTCCTGGTATGGAGCTTATGATAAGCGCTCATCCACTACTCCGCCACAGGAAATCAAAGTTAATCATGTAAACCATTGGGTGTTGGCTCAGTATTCTGGAGATTAAGCGTTCTCGCGCGAGGCTGAAGGTTCTGTGTTTGTTTTCATGTGCTAGGTTCATAGATGTACATTGCTGAAGAGTCGTATACTGGTTATTACTGTTGGTCTAGCTGAAATCATTTTGTCATTTCAACTATGGGATTTCTACAAAACTCTATACTGATACCAATCACATAAAGTTAGTATGGAGTTGGGTCGTTACTGGACATTAATTTATGAAATCCACGACTGTTGAAAAGAGCGATGTTTTTAGGTTCATACTTCCGGGTTGTTAATTGTTAACAGAGATATTGCGTGACATTTCAAAATACTGATCTCAGTGGTACAGTAACATTCATTCTTTACTTTCCTCTAAATCTTGAGCTATGTGTATTTCCTAACTTTTCATTCTCCACTTTTATATTCACCTATTGTTTTACTGTATTAGCTTTCTATTCTTGTCAAATCCATCTCTTCCCAGTATTGATGTAAGGTGTAACCAGTCATAATTGTTTTCAAATCTAGTCAAATCTGCGTTCAAAAACTGGCTACCGGATATCGTAATTTCTATCAAAAATCTAAGTAAATAAAGGATTAAAGAACAATTGATTTAACGCAACTTATATAACAAAGTTAAAAATGATTTTTTTATTCTCTATCAAACTAAGGATACATTTGAAAACAAATATCACATAGCTAATCTTCGGGAACACTGATTACGTATCGCAGAACAACTGGATAAGGAATTCTGATGTTAGACGCGAGGTAATGAGCAAAGATGGTAATTAATAACTTGATGAAACTGCTAGTTGTCAACAACTGAGTTGATTGGATATGTGTTACATGTTCCCAACCAACGCCTATCTGGTTGAGCCATGTTGGATGCAGTTAGAATAGGTCAAAAGAAAACTAGCAGAGGAAACCGAAGTGTGACATCAGTCTATGAAATCATTGACTGTTGATCATCTAAGTCATGTTGGCAGGTTCAGATTAATTTAGTCAAGGTCTCCAAAATAACCGCGATTAGTAGTTGCAAACGCTGAGTAGCATGGTTCAGAACCCGCCACAATGGCACAGATGTATCAATTCTTCATATCTGTATATAGATCTTGAGTTCTAGTATTCCTTTATGTACACTTTTTCATCCCTTCTTGAACTATCTTCCCAATGTTTAATCCTTTACTTTGTATGACTACTACAGCAAGGATTTTAGTTTATTTGCTTTTTATCTTGTTAGTCTAATCTCTTTTATTGATTTTGTTACCGCAACCTGTTCTGAAACACATTTGAGAAACACTGTTTGCTGATTATGATTGACTGACATTTTTAACAATACAATTACTGTTCATCATCTAAGATTTAGACCAACAATTCCTTTAAAAGCATAAGATTTTTCTAAATATTGTAGTGAACAAGAACACGAGTGGGGACAATCAAATGTATTTGATAAGAAATTTACAGACTATCTCACTAAAATCTGACAACCATACAGTAAATAGTTAATTTGCAAACTATCAATTAGTTGTCTGAATCTTGACTGTTCCTTCTGCAAATACCAGTCAATAGTCTCCGATTATTATTGTTCATGCATGTTCATACCAATTGTGTTTCGTTCCCATTCTTTCGTTATCGATCTTTTACTAAAATACATTCTCTGACTGACCATAGTCATATACTACTTATTTGAATGTAATCAACCCACACCACAATATAACTATAAGACAATATGATTGATGATAATTAGTAGGAAAAAGTCATTGATCATTAATTTAGTGACATTATAGAATAAACATAGATTTGAATCTTGGTAGCATAATTTCCAGCTTTCTTTTAGATAATTTATTATTTTCAATAGTTGAGATCATGAGTCAATTGAAGCTAGACCACCATGGAAAACCTGGAAGCACTGCACGGCCGTTTCGTCCTATTGTAGGACTCCTAATCAGTGCGCATCCACGATCCCGCACTCGCGAGATTCGAACCCAGGACCTATCAATATCGTGCGCGAGCGCTTAACCTCTAGACCATTGCGCTGGCCGGCATCCAACGGTGTTAATGTCTAACTTCAACCGATTCACGAAGTTGAGCAACCATTTCACCAATGTCTTCGGTGCGTCGATATCTCCCAACAGACCTGGTCGAACTCGACTGGTCGCTGCTTCTCACTAGAACTCCAGGAAATACCTCTTGAAGCCAGTCAGTAGTTGTTACGTCCTTGATCTGTCTACCCACTTTCGTGCCGAAGATAACTTTTCTAATGTAGATTAAGACCTTGACGCGATAGACTGACTGGCTTAACCTTGAGGCTAGTATGCGTGAGTTCGAAGTGGGGGTAAAGAGACGAAAACTATTCTATCCCAGATTGGCTGACAAGCACGCGAGAGAAGACAAGACAAGTAGAACACTACTCGCTTTATTCTATATTCCTATCTGGTACCCGATTTCAGATTAGTGTAAAAAGACACATGAATAAATAGATAGCTAACCCAAACACAACGTACAATAATTAGGAAAATACAATTATGTCCAAAACTGGCGAGGGATTAGAGTAGAAAATAGAGTACAAAAGATTACGTCTAAATTGCAATAGCTTTGGAACAGAAAAGGCTATATCATTGATTCATACATCAAACGAAAGCTTATGATTTATAGAATAGACTAGGGGTAGAAGTAAATGTTACTGTTATACAAGCTTTGAATTAAATGAAATATCGTCCCCAAAAAAATAGCTTCCGTAGTTTGTCAAGGCTTCTTATTTCTCTGTTCACATAACTAATGAACATATGTTAATGAATATCAGAAGGGGGGTTTTGTGGATATTATAGTAATTTTCATAGTTGAAATCATGAGTCCATTGAAGCTAGACCACCATGGAAAACCTGGAAGCACTGCACGGCCGTTTCGTCTTATTATGGGACTCCTCAACAGTGCGCATCCACGATCCTGCACTCGCGAGATTCGAACCCAGGACCTACCAGTCTCACTCCAGAGCCCTTAACCTCTAGACCACTGAGCTGGTCAGCATTCAAGGTGTTAATGTCTAACTTCAACCAATCCACGATTTTGAGCAACCGTTCACCAATTGTCTTCAGTGAGTTGATATCTCTACACCAGACTTGGTAGAACTCCAAGCTTTAATAGACTCATGATTTCAACTATGAAAATACTAAATTCTCCACAAAACCTCTCTCTGATCTATTATAGTAATTTCAATAGTTGAGATCATGATTCTAGCTTCCATTGTAATTATTTTCATTATTATTCAACCCATTTTCTATCCTTTATAATTGCTTATTTTTAATTATTTACCTTGCCATAGAAACGTCTATCTTATTTACAAGTAATAATGGATCAACTTAATAAACTATTAAATGATCTTCAATTAATTCCATTTCAAACATCTATCAGTTATTCAATAGATTTTATCAATCTTATCAATGAACTACTAATAACGCGGCAACAAACTATTATTCAGCATATATTAAATAAACATTTAAAATATTATTTATCAAGATTACGTAATCATTCAACAGTTTATCAACGTATTCTACATTTATGTCAACTTGGTACATATAATTGTAAACAAATTATTAAAGAATTGATCAGTGTATTAAATTTTAAAGGATTGCCAAATTCACCCAATACTACTAATAATACTACTACTAATAACAGTAATGATAAATTTATAGATTTTCAATATTTAGAGAAACCACTTTTTAGAAGCCATGTGAAATCTCCAGGACCGGGTGGATTAGAACAGGTTTGTTGGGTTTGTTTTTATTTTTCTTTTTCTTAAAATCTTATTTAAAGATAAATTGGTTTGCGGAATTAAGTTTAATTTAAAGACAGTTTTAATTACAACTTGATTCTAACTTGATAATCACTGAAATTAGAGTGTAATGTACAAATATTTTGTTGTATTTTAAAACTCTTCATCAGTGCTCACTTAAACTAAGATGAAGTAGCCCTCTTGTTCTGTATGATTTTCAATCAGTCTCTAGTAGTTGTCAGTCGGTGTAAAAAAAACTCTCTTCGAAAGGGATTAAATCCAACGCGAAATCTAGTTATTATTCATTATAGTTTGACTCACACCCGGAGCCTTTGACCTAAAGGTCTGATCCACAAGGCAGTGTATCATCGTGAGGAGATGCAGTCCCATGGTAGGGGTGACCAACGATTGATTCATACGCCATTTGTTCCATCAGGAAACTGGAGCCCATGTACACCATTGGTTTGTATTCAGGATTTTCCAACTCTCCTAGATGGACTTTCCGTATCCACCAACCCGGTTAAAGTGCCGGACATTCGCTTTTCGTCCTCTAAATTTCGTAAACATCACCCCTGTCACGAGAAGGCAATGAGTAGGACTTCCCTGGCAGAGGCTGTATACGCGTGGCCATGTGAGAGCATTTGGAGAGGGAGAGCGGACTCTCCCCATTCTCGGCCGTACCAGGGCATTTGGGAGAGATCGATAAATTTTAACAGTCTTTAAATCATTCTTATTTCCTGAAAACAACTAACCTCTGTTTACTGATAACCACCTACTCTTTATAAGTGAATTCTATGAAATTTTCATAACGAATAGCAAAGTGTTTGGTTTTTCAAAAAATAAACCTTCACATTTGGTAAAAATCAGAATCCATTTAAGTGAAATTGCGAATTGATTTAAGTTGGAAAATGTCAGTCTTTGCAATATTGGCCTAATTGCTCACTCACTAGTGGCATGTAAATTTGTTTGTTGTTTTCCTCAAATATATTTACTTTTGAACTAGATTGAACTAAAATGAGAGAGTTCCTCAGTGCTCTTTTGTTTTCAGTAATGTATCATTCAATGCCATCTTTTGATATTCGTATGCATCAACAAGAATTACTTTTCATTCTGGGTAAAATTTGACCTTATCTTGATATTCCTACTCACTTTATTTAGTGTTGATGTTGGAAATATTACTACTCAGCTATTGAGTTCACGAGAAAATCTTTAGTGTGTTATTAAGTACTTTAATTGATCTTTTGGTAGTAACCATTATCATGGTCTCTAGCTCTTTATCTTATATAGTTCTGTCAGACACACAAACCACATTTAGGACTTCTTTTTGAACATTTAAAACCATCCCAAATCACTTCTACTGCACCTCAAAGTATTTACCACATTGGAAACTGAGAATTTAATTCAGTTCCAGATATCTCAGGACTAATTGCTTTTTTTCAAAATTATTTATTTAATGGTATTCGGTTTTTGGGCAACCAAATCATAACCCCAGACCTGATGAAATTGTTACTCTTTGTGGGATTGAAACCCCTCATATCCAGTCAGTCAGAAATTTTCCTATTTCCTCTTAAGATGTTTTCTCTTCTACGAATAATAACAACTTTTATACA
This sequence comes from Schistosoma mansoni, assembly GCF_000237925.1. Classification (NCBI taxonomy): domain Eukaryota; kingdom Metazoa; phylum Platyhelminthes; class Trematoda; order Strigeidida; family Schistosomatidae; genus Schistosoma; species Schistosoma mansoni. The sequence goes on from NC_031495.1 coordinate 8,258,412, forward strand.
TTAAAATTAAACGCTTTATATGAATGAATATTTGCATACATAGTGCATGACTTATCATGTGCTTTCATCCAGCAGATAACCTTGTCCGTTAACTAGATTTTGCCAACAATCATTGTTATTCTATAATGTGTATATCTTGATAAAAGTATAATTTATAAACTATTTTCGGTATAAAAGGTAGACTAGAACATAAAAATTAGTACATCGGAGTTAGCTGCTTAGTACATATCGGCGAGGATATAATTTATGGAGGAATCAATAAAAATAAAGATTGCAAGTCCTGGATTTCGGTGCGAAATTCGTTCATCCATGTTTGAATAGCATATTTGTGTTATTGCTGATGTCAGTTTGTGATGAAAACCTTACCTTTAATTCGTAGCTCTACATCCCAATCGTAATTCCTCACATTAGGTTATAAAACTCTTTTGACCCTGGTAATTAGGTGAATTCTCTTAAAGTCACCTTGACGTCGCTTAAAGGTCATTTGTAAATTATAGTCTCACCTAAGTATCTAACCAAAGTTAATATTTACATCACTTAAAATTAGGATATAAGAAATATTCTATTTGACATCATGTACCCACTGGAAGTGAAACGGAACTATAGACTTGAGGTTAGAAGTACTAAGCGTCAATTTTACGATGGGCTAGCAGTATATACAACAAACTGCAAACGGTGAGGGGCTGCTTGGATAGTTGGTGTTGTCCTAAGAAGAGTTAGTGACGGAATTTACGAAGTTGTTGTCCAATGAATATGTCTGACACGACATGTGAACCACATACTGCCTACGAAACTTACATTAATTAAAGAACACCCCCAACGTCCAGCGTACGATTGGATTACCTTATTGATAGAGTTAATCAGGAACAATCAGTTCAGAAAAGCAAAAGACACAATCAAACCATAAAAAGATCAAGAAAATATTGACTTCTCAAAATACCTTCAGTTTCAGATATCAAAATAAGTATATAAATGACTAATGATGAAACTATGAAACTTACTATGAATCAGAAAACTATACACTCTATGTCAACTTAATATTCCTCAATCTGCCGACCTAGATAAACCAAATTTTCGATGATAGAGTTTGTTAAGAAAGGAAATGAAGATAGGAGAGGAAGAATACAATCATTCTGTGATACAATTTCACAACATACTAACGTCTGTTACCTCCAAAGGAGCATAGGCCGCCAACCAGCATTCTCCAACCCACTCTGCCCTTGGGCCTTCCTTTCTAGTTCTATCCAATTTTTGTTCATTCTTCTTATGTCTGTCTCCATCTCTCGGCGTAATGTGTTCTTTGGTCTTCCTCTTCTCCTTTAACCTTCAGGATTAATTTTACAACTTACCTCATAATGAAATCTGTATACAAATCAAGATGGACCATTATCTAGCTGGAAAATCTAAGCGCTACAGCCAATGCTTTTAAATGGTGATAACTAATCTAAATGCCAAAACATACAGTGGATTAGTAAAATATGAAAATCATACGTTAAATACATCGTTTACACATCTTTGAGTTGTCTCTTACAAACTTCCTCATCCCTTCATTGCTGCTGTTATTTTGATTGGTTTTGGTTTTCTTCTGTCTTTTCATTTTCCTCTTCTGTCAGTAAGAATCCTACTTCTCATGCCTGATACATACCACTTATATATGTTCGTATGAGTAGTACATACCATACTTCTATTAATCTTCTGTTATTGGATATACTTAAAGGTATCTCTTGAACTACTTTAAATTCCTTTTTAATAGTAATAGAATATCAGGTTGAACTATGTAATTCAATAAATTCATTCATACTGCACGGATTGCCTTGATATTGCCTTAAGTCACAAGCATTATACGCAAAGATGGATGATGGCTAGGAGTGAAATCCAGGACGCGCGTTTCTTACTGGTTTCGAGTCTCGAAGTGACACATCAACTCAGGTGTTGGTACATCCAGATGACGAGTCCCAAATAGGACCAAATGCGCATCCTGGATTCCACTGCTAACCACCACCCATTTTTCCTTATAATAGCTATCTAGTATTTATGACATTTTTATTCACTTAGAAAAATATGTTTTTGATCAGTATGAATAATTACAATCATTTCTCATATCGATTAACATGTAATTTCATTCGTAGTTAACCTGACCGTTGTATTATTATATTATGGCTTCTTTTTCAATCTAGTTATTTTGTAAACTTTCTATGGTTGATAAATATTGTACTGAAGCTCAAGGATATCTTCGTCAATCAGATTCATTGTTCCCCTTAAAATCTATATCATCTTCCAATGATTATGAACAAATGATTGATTCTGGCGGATCAGAAACTTTTCTTAATGAATTAACTGAGCAACTTGTCATGTGTATATTATCGCCTTCAGTAGTGAAAAGAAAAATTCAATGTCTAATTGAAAAGTCCGAAAAATTAAGAAATGTACTATCTGCATTGTAAGTCAGTACTCTTTTTTTGTGAAAATAAAATAATTTATTTCATTTGGATTGGTTCCTTGAATCGTCTCGTTGACATTATGTACTCCAATTGATTAACCTCTTTTGGCATATATGCATCCTGTGAAGACTGCCTCCATACTCCCATTGAGTCACAGATATTTTAGCAGATTTAGATGATGGCTAGCAGTAGAATTCATCACACATGGCTTGTCCTATTTGGGATTCGCCAGCTAAATGTACCTTCACCACAGTGTTGATTTTCACATCTGGACTCGAAACCTATCGTGTTATACATTTAGCTAGCGATTCCAGATAGCCAGTGAGACACTAACTGTTCTTTGGGGAGTAAAAACCAGTGTAACTATGGTGCCAGGTGGTTGGAGAAGAAAACATCAGAAAGCTCAAAATTCCCTTCAGTTAGCGCTTATCATCAAGGTGTACACTTTCTATCCAATTTACCATATCATTTTTTTAAACATTCATTATTATTAGTCTTACCATAAATCTTTTTTCGATATTTTCACATTTTTCCAGTGAGGATAATGCAAATGAAATGAATGCCTTCCGAGATCAATTATGCTTAGCTGTACCACAATTAACTGGATATCATTTATCTAATTTGATAAAAGCTGTAGATCATTTGGAAAGATTGACTAGTAGAAATTTAAATGAATCACATTGTCCAACTGATCCTGTTGAAAAAAGACATCCAGAGTTAGGTGGATATTTAAAGGTAAGAGAATGTTTAGTCCTCATACTACAACTTGGAATGTTTTCTTTTTTTGTCAGAACTTTTAACTTTCTATCTCGCTTCTAATATATAAGTCACTGATAGATCACTTAAAATTTTATGTTTCTTTTCTGATCTCTGAGCGTTTATCCGTTTAGAACTATTCCTTTCTCTCGTGAAGTTATGTTCATTATCCGATATTAGTGTCAATTTAGATTAGTAATGATTGAGATGAACTCCAACTAGATAATTGATTAGTTCTACGTGAACAATAACATGGTATAATTTTTTCTACTGATGTAAGATAATGTTATTCTCTGTTGCTTAACTCAGGTATTTTACTGACGCTTTTCCTAAGTTAGAATGTAAGCTTTGTAAGCTAAGAGAGGTTCTGACCAGTCAGATATATTTGATATATTTGTTTACCTTTTATCTCATTTTCTTTTAATCATCTTCGTATTTTTATTTTTAAAGCATGCTGGTCAACGCTTAATGGAATTGGAAACTTGTTTAGAACATAGTCGTGAAGCTGCTAGCATTCTCATCTATTTTGAATATGAATCTCAATTTTGGTCGACATCAATAACATCATTTCCAAGTAAAATTAACTCCAGTCATGAAGCTTTACATGAACGTGGTCTTCTTTTACAGTCTAAATTTAAAAATTCTCCAGTAGCTATTAAACTCCACACAGCATGGATGAAATTAACACAATTAGGTGACCGCCTTGGCCGAATACAAGCTGGGTAAGTTTTGGGAGAAAACATTATGAAATGCATTACGCTTTCGCTAAAATTGTAATACATAATACAGTTGAATATCGGTGGTCGCCCAAACCTTCATTTTTGTTGTTTAGATAAAAGATAACAACATAAATCGACCAGGTTTTCTGTGTTAAGTTAGATTGATCTTAATATTTTTTCACAATTGTGATCAGGTTAATATGTGGATGGCCTTCCTAGATGAACTTGGTTTATGCGCAATAATTTTAAGTTCACTACAAGTAACTTGTTCATATTACATCTGTAAGAATTACTAATAAACTACTGGAATTTGATGCATATATATATTGAAATGATGTTATTTTTTGTAATACAGGTTACCTGTTCGTCCATCTGAGACAAATGGGGTAGAGCATTGGGTAAGTAGAACTCATTTAATTCATGTTTCTAATATATGCATGTATATATTCTCTTTAGAAGAATATACTTATACTTCTTCATAGATTTGTATCAAGTTTTAAATTAAATAAACTAGACAGGCAAACTGTTATATTCAGTATTTTCATATTTGAAATCATGAGTCAATTGAGGCTAGACCATCATGGAAAACCTGGAAGCACTGGACGGCCGTTTCGTCCTATTGTGGGACTCCTCAGCAGTGCGGACCCACGATTCTCTGTTAAGTGCTCTGGGGCGAAACTGGTAGGTCCTGGGTTCTAATCTCACCAGGCGGGATAGTGGATGGGCACTGCTGAAGAGTCCCACAATAGAACGAAACAACCGTCCAGTGCTTTCAGGTTTTTCATGGTGGTCTAACTTCAATTGGCTCATGATTTCAACTATGAAAATACTGAATTCTCCACAAAACCCCTTCTGATTAAATAGATAATATCTATAATCATGGATCTGAACTGGCGTATAGTTTTTTATTTGAGTAGTATCTGTAGATTGATTAAAATAACAAAACACATTAGTTAGTGTTTTTTGGGAGGGGGGATTAAAACCAATATCAACTAATAAACAAGTTAGTTTTATTGAAACGTTATCTTTTTAAATATTTCTCCAATAGTATTCTTAGCCTCTCTACTTTTCCAAAGACAGTTCAGATCAAATATGTGCTAAAGAATTTATGGGTTATAGATTAACATCATACTGTGAAGTAAATTACAACTATGGATTACCCTAGATACTGTACATCTCAGTTGACTTAGCATTCAAAATCTTGAATAATTCATTGTTTTATTGAATCAAGAGAGAAAAGACTCAAGTTATACATCTTTAACATGAAACTAATTATCATAAATTAAGAACACAAGAGTAATGAAGTTTATAGTATCATAGGAACTGTACTGTATTCATCATCTTATATTACATGTGCTCACTATCCAACGCACCTGCTTTTTAAGTTCAATAGCTTAGTTAATCTAGTTCTTAAATAAAATTGATGTAAATTTATCATTCAGTTATTAGTTGAAATTCATACTTTATACGTGTTCACGAAGGAAACCCATACTTCTTTATCGTCAGTGAGATGTCCCTAAACCTCCTTACCAAAAGACCATTTTGAATTACCTTTGTCATCTCCATTAATACATTATTTTTCTCCATTTCTACAGCATCACTTATCTCCAACACAAACTCAATCACATATGTCAAATGAACTTCAAACAAAATTAATGAAGAGTGAGACGAAAAGAATTTCTAAATGGAAAAAAGACGATTCAGACGTACTAACAACAGAATTTCCTTATGTTAGTGCTGATAAGTTACGTCGCAAACAACCTAATCTAAGAGATGCATTAGGATCACATATGTGTGTTCATCCTGATTGCAAAGCTTCAATAGGAGAATGCTTATCACCACATACTCAAGACAATGAAAGTCAGGTATGTTTTTAGTATGCCCATATTTTCTTGATGCTTTGATGTTTACATTTGTCATGCTACACTAAATTATCAGTGTCCTGATTTAAGTCACATGAATTTTGCACTTATTCGTTGTTGGGATAGTAAACTGAAGCTTGTTCTTATTCTTCTATCTTGCATAAAAAGAGGAAACTTTAGCTTTAAACTATCTACGTCTTAAACTACCTCCTAAGAATTTCGAATGTAATCAAAAATTACCAAAAGTTTCGAGTATTGAATATCTGTTATGTGATGATAGGCCTAAAAGTGGTGAGAACTAATAATTCATTGAAGGAATGTTGATGAGCGAAAAGGAAGAAGTATGTTAAGAGTGAAACATCAATTTTCACTTAAAATTTATCAAGTTAGAAGGAGTACAAAGGGCAGCTTAGAAGAAGTTATTAAACATGACGCTTTTGTATAAAGAAATAAGGTTTAAATTAAGGAATTGCCGTATACAAATACATTCTAATTCGAACCTTCTTTTAATCAGTTCTTTTGACATTTTAGATAATTTTGAGCTATCATTCTCACGACTAGAGCTGACTGTTAATTAATTAACTTGAATTTCTGTTTTGCATTAGTTTACGGTTCATTTGGTCATTTATATGTGTTAGGTAACTTATGCCCTACTTGAAACCGGTACTATTAGGTTTCGCTAAATCTTTTCATCAAAAGAGTGTACGCATCATATTAATTATCAGCTTCAGTGAATGACCACATTGCCTTCAATACTGACAATAATATTAGTAGCCCGTGCCGTAGGTATTTATGGTAATTCTGAAATTTAGTTAGTCCTATTTTCAGAGACAACATAATCTGTTTATTGTTGGTTAACCGAATACTTATATCACTCTTTTGGGATTTGAGTTTCATTATATCTTTTAGAAAATAAAAAAGACCACGATAGAATGCAGAGTCTTTTTGTAGCACTGAGCGACAATACTAGGATGCTTGGAATACGTTTCTCCCCCTCTAAATGCAAATTGTTGCTTCATGACTTGCCCGCGTCAACACCTGAACTAAGGATAGGGAGTGAAGTTGTCGACACGTTCGACTACTTCACTCATCTTGGAAGTCTAATCAGCCCCAATGGGTTGGTGTCTGACGAAATCTCAACACGGATTCGAAAAGCTCATTTGGCTTCTGCAAAATTACGTCACAAAGGCGAGATATCTGTCTACCAGGGGACAAGTGTACCGCACAACCGTTCGTTCTGTTTTACTTCACAGCTGCGAAATGTGGCCATTATGAGTAGAAGAGATACTCATTAGTTACTTGATCACAGATGTCTTAGAAATATTGTCAACATCAACTGGGATCACCGGGTAAATAGTAGTGAGGTTAAACTCAGGGTATTAGAGAATGATGGTAAATCAGTTGATGAGATTGTAAATCTTCATCGGCTGAGATGGTTGGGCCACATGTTACGTATGTCTGAACACCGATTACCACGACGTGCAATGCTGACTGGTGTTGGGAATGGTTGGAAGAAAGTTAGAGGTGGACAAACCAAAATGTGTCATCAGTCCATAAAGTCATTAACTTGTGGTCTGAGCTATGTTGGTAGATGTAGACTACTTGGTTGGCGTCGGCGCGACTATCGTAACCAATGGTTGGAGACTCTGTGTGACATGACTTAGAATCAATCACAATGGCGTAGGTGTATACACTATTTGTTTTCCCTTAAACCGTGAGATTAAAGTCACTTTATACCTTTCTTTCTACGAATTAATTCTTTCTTTCTGTACTATATCCTTATATTCAACCTTTCTTTTATATATTACTACCATTGAATTAACTACTTCTATGATTTCGCTGTTCATCCTGTTGTGCTGATGAGGTGTGGCAACTTGGACTTATATATATATGCGTTTGATCTTACGTTGTGGATAACTGCATGACTGATTTTATCTACTTTCAACTGATAACATAAAATTACAAATATTACTAAAGTGTATCACTTCACCCTTACGATTAGAGCACCATTTGTTAAGGTAATCAATAAGAATTAATAATTTCATTCAATGGCATTAATTAGTAATAAAGAATCTAAGCGTTACAAATGAGAAATGATTTGACGACTTTTCCAATTATATGAATATCAATGTTAATACTGGAGTTAATAAATGTAAAATTGTAATAATAATTCAACTTCATCAGTTGATCGAGAATTTTCGCAGATGAAATCACGAGTTGATCTAAGTTAGTCTGCCAATGGGAATCTAGAAGCAGTGGACGGCCGTCTCGTCTCAGTATGGAAATCCTCAACAGTGCGCATCCACAATCTTGCGAAAGGGACTCAAACCCAGGACTTCCAGCCCCGTGCGCGAAGACTCAACCTGTAATCCACTGAGCCCCGCATCTAACGGTGTAAATATCTAACTTTAATCGATCCATGATCTTGCGCAACCCTTCACGTACAGGATCGTGGTTGCGCACCGCTAAGGAGTCCCATGCTGGGACGAAATGGCCGTCCAATGCTTTCAGATTTTCAATGATAGTCTAGCATAGATCAACTCATGATTTCAAATGTAAAAATACTACAATCTCCACAAATCCCCATACTGATATCTAACATTTATCAATTATAACCAATTTATGAATCATTTATTATTTAGAAGAACCTAAATAGTTTTGTATTTGAAGTCGTATTTGTTTTTAACTTTTAATTATCTATATATAATGCTTTTTATGTAGTTTCTGTTCAACTAGTTTTGTTTTATTGAATCCTTTTGAATGCGTTGATTTGCTTTATTTCATCAATCTTATCTCATTAGTTAAACACTCAGAATAAAATTGAGTGGATATTTAAAAGATTGATAAACTTGCATACTTATCTACAAAATGATTACAATGAATCCTTTAATCGTGAAGAATTACAACGACAAAGAGATTCAATCTCAAAGTCTGAATTGTCTGATCTGGTTAAATATGCACGTCGGCTACGCTGGCATAACTCACATAGTTTGCAGTCAGAGTATCAAGAACTGAAAAATCTTATTAACGAATTAGTAAAATCTAAATATCCTAAGGTTGCCATTCTTCAACAATATTTTCAATCCTTAGAAGAGTTATGGTTTGGTATGGAGAAATCCCAAGAAAATTTAAATAGCTGTACAGATAAGGCTAGGTCGTATTCAAGATTACCGATTCCACAAAATGAACCGGAACAATATTCAATCAAATCTATCAATACAGAGATACAAGTTAATAATATTCATTCTAAACAGTATACCCCTACTGACGCTTCCTCTCATCATCAATCAATTTTTTCACACTCTACAACCTCAACAAGTATTCTAAACAGTTATCATTCTATGTCACAAGATTATACAACTCCTGTTATTCAAGACATAAACGATAAACCTTCAAATAATGATCCACAGTTAGTTGAAAAACAAACGAATAGTTCGTATGATGATGAGTACTGTGATTGGACATGGCGTGAAATGACAACACATGGATTAGGCCCACAACCACTTGTGTTTTCCTCTTCTACAAATGCAAATCCTAACTATGAAAGTGCGAATCAAAGAACATATGATCCTACTAATACAGTTGATTTACAATTCAAAAATGAGACTGATAAATTTCCTGATGCTTTTATTAATAGAATGATTAGTGAATTATCTTCAACTACTTCATCATTTCAAAAGATTTCATCGAATATGAATGGAAATAGTTCAGAAATTTTATCTATTGAAGAAAAGAATACCTTATCTGTAGACAACAAAACCCCTCCGAAGATACATAATCATGAAATAAAATATTTACCAAACCATAATTCAGAGAGTAGTAATCAATTACCGAAAGTTATTTCTCCTAATTTCAATCATAGAGATTCGGCTTTACATTTTAGTAAAATTTCCATCGAAGTACCATTATTATCAAGCAATATCGAAAAAGATTTTGAAATTAAATCTCACCCTCTTGAAATCCATTCTCATAATGGACTAACAAACTCCACATTTGATGGTACTCATACAAACTCATGTACATCTACTTTAACTATAAATTCAAAGTCTAAATATGATGTACCGAATAGGTTAGAAGCTTCTCATCAATCTGATAAATTAGTACCTTCAAATAATCAAATATCACCTTCGATCCTCGATGATAAAACATCAAAAGGACTAATTCCTAACAAACTATTCAATAATCAAGTTCTTTTGAATACTCACGCTCTAGATTCATTAAGTGAAAATATTACAAATGAAAAAAATGAAGGCGTAACCATTAGATTGTCACCTAATATAACATTGGATTCAAATCCAAAATATGAATCTACTAGAAATAATTCTAATTTATTGAATAGACAATTACAAACTTCTCTATCAGATGTAACTTCAACTACTATATATAACGTTAATAAACAATCGGAAATTCATGATGTTGACATTAATGGTTCAATTTTCTCAAATACAGTCAAAACAACAACAGCGACAACAATTACCATTAATTTAACTGAGCATAAATTGAAATCTAACCAAAAAGAGATTAGTACAGAGACTATGGATAGTTTTATACCGACTTCATTATACAAAACTGATCAATCATCTGAATCTTTATTCTCTATACCAAAAGTATCGCCAATACCAGATCGTCTTCATCCTACTTTTTCTACTGTGAAAAATCTCAACATGAGAAAAACATTTAATGAAATCTACCAATGCCGTCATCTTGATTCATCTTCTAGTAACAATATTAATGCTAGTAACAATCATGTCAATTCAATGTGTGGTCTATGCAATCACATGAGTAATTTACATACACTTATTTCTAATTTACAATCACATTTATTATCGAATCGACAAAATCGACTATCCAATCTATTACCTATTGATATACAATCATTCACATTAACATCATCGTCAATTTCATCTTTATCCACCTATTGGTCACCGATAATTAAAGAATATTTATCAATTCTATGTGAAATTAAATCAGAACTTGATTCATTCCAGTCATTACCTTCCGCTACAGAATATAAAATTATTTATTTACCAGAATATAAGTCAATGGTGGATTTGTTAAATTTATGGAATTGTAGATTACATGATTTTCTATGTCTACGTTCATCATACTCTTCTAAATCCGGTGTTGATATACCACAAACACGTTGGCTTACACTATTTATCAGTCTTATACAACATAATGAAATTCAAGTAGAGTATTTGAAATCAGTATTCACAAGTTTACTACATGATATTGAAAATGAAGATAATGAATCCATGAAAAGTGATTTAAATACTGATTATAATGATGATAAGAGTTACTATTTATCACAAACAATCCAAGATGAAGATAATTCATCCGACACTCGAAGAGATTCAAATGTAAGGTTGAATAAATCATCTAGAAATGAATATTTAAATGACCTGAAGAGTAGATTATTTTCGTGTGATTTTGATGATCAACATACTGTACAATTGTCACTACAGCAACCGGCATTATTAAAACCATTGATTACTTTTCCAAGTGAAAAGATGAATCAGTCATTGAAGACTGAAATAACGAAAATAGACAGTGTGCATAAACCATTCACTGTTGTTACTACAACTAGCATCCATGAAAAAGCATATGAAGGTAAAGAACAAACAGATGGAGAATTGAGTAATTTTGATGAAATGTCATTTGAACAATATTTGTGTAGTCTACCTCAAAATACTACTTGTGAAGTAGTTAGTAGTATAAGTCCAACCGATAAAAAGTTGACTCATAGAACGAAAATTCCTGAATTTAAGGAAGATATTCCTGGAACCAATCAAATAACAACACGAAAAGATAGGATTAAAAATACTAGAAAACGTAAGTTCAAGAATGAAGAGTTTTCGGAAGAAAAGTATGATAACGGTGATGTCAATCATAAAGACACTTGCGACAATAATATTGTCAATAACGAACCTTGTGTTTTAACATACCTACCGAGAATGATAGATAACTCATTTTTAGGTGATCAAATGTTAAAAAACGATATAAATATCGATGAAGCCGATTATTCTGATGAGCAACCAAACCTATCAGTATGTTCTAGTTCTCCAATTCAAAACAGAACAAGGTCGTACAATGCTAGTCAGATTCTCGTACAAGAAACTGATAAAGTGAAAAGTTCTGTAATTCAAAACAATCAAGTAATATTGAACGATAACTTATGCTGGTCTTCAACCGACGATAATCAAATGACTGGTTTAGGTAATGGATTAACAAAGACAAATGACCTGACTAACATCAATGATACAGTGAAGCATGGCGATGATCTGGAAGTAATACTCAAATCAGGTGAAATAATCAGTCATCCAGTTAAATCAGATAACTTATCACCATGTATTACTTTACAGTTAAATAATTCAATATCAGTAACAGACCCAAACACAGTTAATAATCAATATGACAGACATTCCGTCGATGGTAACTTGAAGAGTTCTCATTATAATGATAAGCAAATGTCCTTACGTTTTGCATTACCAGATACAAGATTATTGAAAGAAAATGATAAGAGTTACCCTCCTAATACTTGCAGTAATTCATTTAGTCCCGAAGAAACTCCATCTATTGTCGAGGCGTGTACTACATTAAAAACTGAACAAGATGCAGAAACAAATAAAACAAACTTGAAAATTTGTACGGATAACCCAACTAGCATAAGTTTAGAATCAGCAGAATTATTAGTTAAAAGTAATACAAATAGAGACCAGAATTTTGGAACTCATCAGTTTTCAAAATCTACTGAAAATACGGAAAATAACAATGATAAGGCGGAAAATTATAGTGAAGAAATAAGTCAAAATATACCTACTGACAAGCTTCATTTCCCCCCTACGGATTTTGTCCAACACGATAAGTCCAATAAAGACAATGAATGTCTATCATCGAGTGTCTCCAAGACAACCAGAGATGAAATTCACTCATATCAGTTAGAAAATGACATGCTTATATCCCCATTTAACCCACCACAGTCGGATACAGATGCGTTTTGGAAAACGACTATCAAGATTACCAGTAATAATACTGATAATGGTATGAGTTCACCATCTTCACTCACATCTAATTTAAATAAACCAATAAACGATCCCCATAAATTTACACCGGCTAACAAGAAGTTACGTAAAGCAAACCGGAAGGCTGCAAATAATCATCAACTTAAACGTGTAATGACTGGCAACTTGAAAAAGCCCACTGAAATCAATAGATCCCCGGGAGAGTGTCCAATAAGTCAACCTGAGAGTTTCAATAACAAACAATCTAATATATCTGTACAATCTGAGCGGCATTCCAAATTAGATAATGGTTCAACGTCACATTCTCCATCTACACGAGAAATATCGACTACAGAAATCCCGACGACAATATTATTAAAACCTGGTTTCTTTGAAAAATATCAAACAATTTATGTCCATAACAAAACTCAACCAGATTATACTGATCACCAACATTACAATTGTAGACCAAATAATGAAAGTCTTTCAGTACCTACTACACTGAACGATTGTACGAATTTATATGATAAGAATGCTGAGAGCTGTTTAACTACTCATCATCCATCAATCATATCGATGGAATATGAGAAAAAAATGATTGATGCTCCAGTCAGATTGGAACTAACACACGAAAATGATATTGATTCATATATATTTAAAAATAAATCTGATATCAAGGAAATTGAACAATCTAAACCCCCATCAACTGTAACATCATATCAAACGACATTTTTGAGTAATCCTTCCACTGATATAAAACACCATGTATATAAGAAAGGGATACAAATGAGAGAATCATCAGTAAACAATCTGATGAATACTTCTAATCAATACAGTGAAAGTGATTTTATCAAGCAGTCAGAACATATTTATCATCAGAGTAATGGTGAGAATATTGATAAAAGTGATGATCATCAATATCATAATAAACATGGTCGTCAACATCATCTTCCTGAGCATACAAAACATCAACAAGTATATAGATTAGAAAATGTTCATGTTTTACGCAAATTCCCCATGATAAATCAATATGAAGATCTTAATGAAAGATCAACTGATTGTAAAAGAATTAATAACGATATTTATGATCGAGTAAACTTATTACCTGATATATTCAATTCTGAAAGATTGACCAATGACTCAATAATCACTAATAAAAACTGTTTAGAATCTAAAGAAGAACAGAATGTGAGTTAAATTGTAATTTCTTTGGATTAACTTATGTAATAATCATGAGATTAGCAATTTAGTCTCTGTTATTAATGAAAACAAACATTTTAAGCAAAATGATATTAGATGAAGAACTGTTAGAACCAACTCAAGAGAGGACAAGATGATTATTCTTACTTAGCTTACCGTTATAGTAAATAGTGTTTACCTTTGATCACTTTCAAGATCAGATTATAAGTCTTTAAGTCTAATGTCAAGTTTGTTAAGTAGATGTAATTTTCATAGTTTTTAAATTACGAATGGGTCTTAGTTGGACCACCACTGAGAATCTGGGAGAACTGGATGAACGTTCTGTCCTAGTATGAGACCCCTCAGCAATGCGCACCCAAGACTCAACATCCGAAAATGGAATCCCGGACCTTCGGTTTCTTGCGCGAACTCAACATTTAGACCAATAAGCTGACATCATATGTTGGATATATCTATCTTCAATCCGCGATATTGGGTGACCATATTCCTTTACCTGTAATGGATAATTGTTCCACATTCGATATGGTTGAAGTTCACTGGTCATGGCTTCTCACCAGAACTCCATTAATTGCATCTTGAAAATAGTCGCTAGTGAGAACATGATTATTACCAGTATAGGGTCGTCTAAATAAGATCAGTTCTTAATTTAAAACTATGGAAGCTCTATAATCTCCACAAAACCCTATGCTGATACATGAGATTTCTTAACTAAAATGAGTTATTCGTGAGTTTAAATCTCTTCTGATGACATTGAAAGACAACAATAATTACCTATCGAAAGCAATGGAACTCAGCGATCTCTCATAATTTATTTTTGAGTTACTTTTTGAATGATGTCATCATTGTAGTATTGTTTAGAGGACTATGGAGATTAATTTGTGCGCTAAACAACTATCCAGTGCTCCTTAGTTTTTTAATAATATGCCAAATTATGTCAATTCGTGACAAAAGTCATCTAAAAATCGAACCACTGTCTAGAAAATTCCAAGCCACGTCAGAATTTTGTACACAGTAGTGCCTTTTTTGAGATATTTCTTGAATTTCTAATGAGAAATAGAGTCAAAATATTTCGAGAATGAGACAATTAGTTAGCGGTGGCTCTGGATGCTAACCGCGCTATATTAGAGGTTGACTAAAGTTTGAGATATGAACTTTTATGCTGAAACCCAGCGATTAGGCAGTTAAGCAAAATGCTAGTAACTCCCAGACTCTGGTGTAAGAGTAATCATAGATCCTCTCTGGTTGATGGGTTTTGATTCAGTACAAAACAGATCTCTAGTGCTCTTTGGTCTCCAGTGAACCCCCGTCTAAGGTTCATATGCAATCGAAACTACTTACAAGTGAGGTAGTTCCTATAATTACTCCCAATGAATGATTAAGTTTCATTCTGTTCACTTTTTCAATGGTTTTCTTGAGCATACGTTGCAAGTAATTAGTAATGTAACCTGTACCAGAGATAATTCGATTTTTCTTCATTTTCATCAAATATATAACATTTTTTGTAGGTAATGTCAACAAATATGGCTCGTGAAACTGACTTACATGGAAAGTGAGTTTGATACCCTCTTAATATTTATCCTAATTTGCATTTGGTTTACTCATTTATCACCTATATTGAACGTCATATTGGATACTACAATATTCACTTTTAATGTATCCAACAATTAATTAATGAAAAAAGAATAATTTCCAAAATGTGAAATTCCACATAGAAAGAGGCGCTAGTTGATATCACGTGCTGAATTCACCTATTAGAATTCTGACTATAAGTTCCTCAGTCTCAAGTTTACTATTCTGTCTATAGCCTAACGTCCTAGAGCCGATCAATTGTAAGTTTTGACCTTCTCAGCTAACATTGAGGCAATTCGAGTGATGCTCCTAATTGGTCTTCCATCCGCAAGATTTTTTTCTAAGCCCTACTTTGAGTTCGAAGTGAAGACAGTAGCCAGCTCCCATTACATTGTATTTCAAACACACATGGGTTTACGCACAACACATAATAGACCTGAGCACACCTTAAGTTGAAACATCGCACTTATAAATAAACAAGCTGAAAGTGGCTGTGAACATATGATTGAGAATAAAATGGGAATAATAAGTAGTATAATAATGGTTAGTAGATAGAGCGAAAGCTAACAATAAGCAGAATATAAGAACATAATAATCCGGTTACTTAGTGATTATTCAATAAGGATATAAAATAATAATGATAATTCATTAAATAGTTTAGGAAGTCACCATTTCCTCAATCTTTTTTCTGATACATCAAATAGCTAGTGATAAGCTAAATTATATTGTACATACTATCCAAAACCATTTCGGAAATGCTACCATATGATGAAGATTTTTTCGTCTCTTTAGCGATTCATTATATTTTCATTTGTAATTACAAAAGTAAATTTCTATTCAGAATGATACATTTCAGTATTTAAGTAACGTTCAATACACAAAACATTAAGTGTTTAAACCGAAATTTATTTCAGTTCACTTCTTGAATGAAATAATTAATTAACAACGGACTGGTAGGTCCTGAGTTCGAATCTCGCGAGGCGGGATCGTGGGTGCGCACTGTTGAGGAGTCCCATAGTAAGACGAAATGGCCGTCCAGTGCTTCCAGGCTTTCCATGGTGGTCTAGCTTCAATTGACTCATGACTTCAACTATGAAAATTCATTTAGATTCAAATACACGTGTTTATGAAGAAATTGTGGTTGTGAGGATTGCTTGCCTGGAATGTTGAGAGAAGTGATGTCCCCTATGGGATTCGAACCAGCGTTGCCAATTCTCACATTTTGAAATATTTTCACTAAACTATTCGAGTGATTACATACTGTATATCTGAGTGATCTAGGCTCATTTCTCATTAGAAGCACCATTCCCCTCAAGATTCCAGACACTTCATGTTGCCAAGTGCTAGCTAACCTGAAACCTACGTCCTGAGTTCCCTCCCGACGACCTCGAACCACCTAATATCGAAAAGAGATGAAGTAATGGGAAATTATCATTCTAGGTTATCGGCTTATGAGTTGGATGTTTTTCTACTTCAGATTCCGACCTATTCTACCACGGGATCTAAATAATAAGATTGAACAGTGCATTTTATTACTAGACGAATCAGTACAATTCATTCGACTATTTCACATCGAAAATGAAATTGCTTGAAAATGCATATTTAAATTTAGATTCTTGATGAACGGTAAATTTTAGCAGTCGCACACCACGTAATATGAAAACATATGGTCCAGGAGAAGCAAGTTTATCTGTGCTATCTATTCAAGTTGTTCAACGTGATCTACTTCATCCAATAAAGACATTATTATTTAAATGGGTTTATTTCTGTTCTGTTATAGCAACTTTACTAACCACGAAAGACTTTGAACTGAACAGTACCAGCAACCATTTGTTAATTAGATAGATAATATTCTAGTAAATAATCATTTTTATGATGGAGTGGTATCAAATGGGTAGCTTTTTTCAACCAACTGTTCTACTCTGATTTAAATCAACTAATTAGTAGAGAGATTAGCTCCCAAATATGATCGAATATATGCTCTTCAGGAATTTTCAGATTTTCCCGTTTTGTTTAACCATGTTATAACTTGTGGCCTTTTGCCACAACTCAACGATACCGCGAATTAGAGAACAGTGATTTATGGACCGGACCAATGACGCATAAACCCGTACGAGCAGTCTACAGTCGTTATCGGTCTTTCTCCCTGCCTAGCTCTGCCTGTTGAGTCCAGAACACAAATCTCAGCCTCCGCGATATGAATCATGTATTTCAGACATACTGGGTTTACATACAAGCCAAAAAGACCACATTGCTTCATAAAACAGAAAATAACATTTGTACAAGATCTAGCCAAATGTGACTGTGACCGTGAGAGACTGTAATCAATAAACTGGGCATAACTTAAGAATGATAAATCGTTCAGTAATAGTCTATAGGTCAAAATAAAGCTTATAATAAGAGGAATACAAATATACATAGTTTAGTTACTTAACAATTATACAATAAAAATACATATATAGTTTTAGCCTATAAATAGATCCCAACAGTTACCATTCATTATTCTCGTCTGGATATATCAAACCAATAAAGTTAGATAATAACAAGTGTCTACTAGTGTTACTATATTAATAATCTGACTGTATCAATAATAAGTTGTATTTTAGAGATGAGAACCTCACCTAAACTTCAGAATGCAATATAGAATTTCTCCACAAAAAAGTTAAATAATTTTCTTTCTAAATCCATATCATTTGAAAAACCCTTTACCTATCTTATGAAGCTTATCAATAGTTTACTCTCGTTAACAACTTCTGACTGAATATAATCCATATTTCCAACAATGCTCTCATACGGATCAAAATGGTTGGCTAGATATCAATGTTTGGTATTTCTAGGCTATGGTAGTTAGACTCAATTTCTTACTTATTTAAGAAGAACTGATTTTTCGTTATACCATACCTTCCGTATTATTCTTGATTAAACTTTTGAAATTTTCCTTATTTCTAGTGAAATTATTACTGTAAAGAATAAATCCCAGAGAAAAAGAAGAAGACGATGTTATCGATCACTACCATGCTTATTACTGTTATTACCTTTTATATTTCTTTTATTATCATTATTGTGTATATTTATTCGACCCGATTGTCCTATATTCCTACCTTGGTTAATGTGTAATGAAAAATATCCATTTGGTGAATGGATTTACAGTCCGATTGTATTCTTGCATGAACGTAATCGACCATTTTAAGGTCCATATGTTTTTCTTTTTTTTCTTTAATT
>NC_031495.1:8277403-8277891 GCF_000237925.1 Schistosoma mansoni
CATATTTCTCAATTGTTTTTTAATGAGAAAACTTTACATTCAAAGTTCATGAACTCGATTGCACATACACATTTGTGTTTGTGTTTGTTTGTGTGTGTGTGTGTGCATTTCGACATCTCATTGTGATATACACATATCTGTACAATCCTTCACTTCAATAAAATTGTATAAATAAATAAAAAATCTGTTTAATATTTCATTTTATTATTTGTCTCTTTGTCATTTGATTTTCTTCTTTTTGTTCCAACCCCTGAACAAGGGGGTGAATAAGTAGGATCAAGAAAAATAATTCATTTTCTTTATCATGATTGTTTAAGTTATTTTATTATTATTACATATAAAACTAGAAAAGATGAAATATGAACATTATCAGAAGGGGCTTTTGTGGAGATTTCAGTAATTTTATATAGTTGAGATCATGAATCAATTGAAGCTAAACCACCATGGAAAACCTGGAAGCATTGGACGCCGTTTCGTCCTATTGTGGG
>NC_031495.1:8278091-8367634 GCF_000237925.1 Schistosoma mansoni
ATCTACATGAGCAAGTAAAAAAAAACACACCGAATATGGAATTTTTTTAAATCATAAAATCACTGCCTTTTTTTTTATTCAGTTGTGTTTTTTAACATTTTTTCTTTTTACATAAATTTGTTGTCTTAGCAACATAACTGAAGATAAAAAAACAAAACAAACGAAGCAGACAAATAGGAAAAGAAAACCCAGTAAGTATCAAATATGAGAGTGTAAACATATATGAATGTTACAATGAAAATAATAGTCAAAACATGGATACAAAATAATCCTTTTCATATCATTATATAACATCTCAACTATTTAATAATTTGAGATGTTATATAATGATATGAAAAGGATTATTTTGTATCCATGTTTTGACTATTATTTTCATTGTAACATTCATATATGTTTACACTCTCATATTTGATACTTACTGGGTTTTCTTTTCCTATTTGTCTGCTTCGTTTGTTTTGTTTTTTTATCTTCAGTTATGTTGCTAAGACAACAAATTTATGTAAAAAGAAAAAATGTTAAAAAACACAACTGAATAAAAAAAAGGCAGTGATTTTATGATTTAAAAAAATTCCATATTCGGTGTGTTTTTTTTTACTTGCTCATGTAGATTTATTCAACACTTAGTTGACAATAGGTAAATAGAGATTGAAAGGGATTTTGTAAAGTGAAAAGGTGTTATTTATATGGGCTGTTTCTACAACTTAAATAACTAAGAATATGGCTGCGTGCTCCAAACTGGCACCAAAACCCACAGGTTATGCGTCAGCAATAAGTAGAGAATGTGCATCGGGTGAACAAGTTCAAAGAACATCATAAATTTGAAAAGACTTTGGCAGACTTCGTAAGCATGACTATTGTTCCTCACCCCATTTGAATGAATTAAATGTCAAAATATTAAACAAACAATTGGCACG
The DNA here is from genome assembly GCF_000237925.1 of Schistosoma mansoni. NCBI lineage: Eukaryota > Metazoa > Platyhelminthes > Trematoda > Strigeidida > Schistosomatidae > Schistosoma > Schistosoma mansoni. Next base: position 8,279,006 of record NC_031495.1, read on the forward strand.
ACAAGAAAAATTAGGAATAAACCGGAAATATTATTGAAGAGTACCCACTTGTAAACGTAGTCCTGTAAGGTTCTTCGGGGACAGTGCATTTGTCAGTGGAGCTAGTCGTTTCATATCTGGTCTATAACCATTACCATTAACTAGGTGTCCAAGATATTCGAAACTGGATACACAAAATGAACACTTATTTGGACTCACCGTGATATTCTTGTCAATTAAACGACTCAACTAAGCAATAATTTTCTGGTCATGAACTACCTTATCAGTACCATAGACAATGAGATCATCTTGACAAACTTCAACACCTTCAGGATGACTGACTACCTTATTCATAACTTCCTGAAATATGGCTGGAGAACAACTCAGACCAAATGGAAGGAAGTTGTATTTGAACAGGCCGAAAGGAGTGTTAATTGTTGTCAAAATAGATGAAGATCGATCTAAAGGGATTTGAAGGTAAGTATCTTTTAAGTCAACTTTCGAGGACGCTTTGGAACTAAAATGGTTCAAATGGTTGTGGATGGAATAGAAGAAGCTTTCGCTTAACGGGCTTCTGTGTCTAGTAGCAGTGGATCACCAATACCTCCAGTCAAGAACCTAGGTATATTAACGATAATAGGAAAAAGAGAAATTGGTAAATCATAATAATATGTTATCCTTAGTCCTTAAGAATAAGTCAAGTTTCCTCTTAAAGGACTCCTGGGAGGTCGCTTAGACTAGCTCAGTCGGCAGCGAATTCCAGCACTTGACAACTCTAACGGAGTAGAAGTTGTGTCTGCAGTCTGTTCTGCTATGTAGGGTCTCCAATTTCTGGGTGTTACCTCTTAGGTTAGTGTTATGACTAAGCTTAAGTAGATGTTTGAGGGGATGACCAGAAGTGTTAAGGTCACCTCTAAGACGCCTGTACTCTAACGAGTAGAGATTAGGTGATTGGAGGCGCTCTCCATAAGGTTTGAATTCGAGTTCCCGAACTGATTTCGCGGCTTGACGTTGGATACGTTCCAGAGTGTCCTTATCCTTTTGGAGAGAGGGAGGAAATACTATGTTTTCGTACTCTAAATGGGAACTAATAAAACTGTTGAGGATTGTGTGGAAAGTTCTTCCGTCAAACTGACCAAAAGTGCGCTTCAATGTTATCAGTGCAAGGTTTGCTTGAAAGGCGTTTTTGTCACAGTTAGCATACGACTTCAGGTCGTAGGGTACCAACACTCCTAAATCTTTTTCGACTTGGGATACTTCTAGAGAGGAGTTTCCCAAGTTATAACTATAGTCTGCAACATGTCGCAGATGGACTACTTTGCACTTTGAAGTGTCGAGAGTAAGTCCGTTGTCGTCTGCCCAACTTTCAAGTTGAGTCAGATCCTCCTGAAGTACTAGTATATCCTTATGGTTACGTATCTCTATTCAAAGTTTCACATCATCAGCAAAAAGCAATAAGTCAGATGAAACTTGTTGAGGAAGATCGTTAGTGTAAATCAAGAAGAGAAGAGGTCCTAGTATTGAGCCCTGAGGGACCCCGCTAAGACATTCCATAGCCTGAGAGAGAGTGAAGTTAACCCTGACCTTAAAATGTCGGTTTTCTAGATATGAAGTGAGCCAGTCAATCAAAGGGGGTTTGATACCCAATCGTCTAAGCTTATTGATAAGACATACATGGTTGACCCTATCAAAAGCTTTTGAGAAATCCAGGTAAATGACATCAACTTTCCCCTTGCGATCAAGGATGGTTGTCCATCTATCCACCGCAGTCAGCAGGTTGGTCATACAAGAATGACCTTTTCTGAAACCGTGCTGTTGAGGTGAGGAGAACTTTAGGGATAATAAGTAGTCATCGCATATCAGGGACTCCATAATTTTAGAAGGTATAGGGGGAAGGTCCACTGGTCGATAGCTTGAGAGTTCGCTGCATCGACCTCCTTTGAAAATTGGTGTGATGTGAGCCAGCTTCCAAATTTTCATTAGTTTGCCTCGGCTTAGCGAGTGTGAAAACATCTCGCTAAGCAGTGTTGCCAGGATTGAAACTGCTTTACTGAGTATAGCAGAATGAACCAAATCCGGACCAGGAGAAGTATCTTTTCCTATGTGCTTCAGTTTTCGGAACACTAGGTCAGCGCTCAGGTCCACTTTGGAAAGTCCTGTACAGGTGCAGGTGAATCTTTCATCAGTGTAGTTGATGTGGGTCGGTTGAAATGTCCGAGAGTATTGTTCAGTCAAAAGATTAGTGGCATCCGTGTCGTTAATGGTCGAACAATTAGGACCTAGCAATTGGGAAACTCCAGTTTCGGTTCGCCGGAGAGAAGCTGCGTAACGGAATAAGCTTTTCGGATTAGAGACAAATTTATCGATAAGCCTGGCCTTGTACTGGAGCCTGTCTTCTCTTATTGCCTGTGTACATATGTTCCTTATATGTTTGTATTGCCCGTACGCGACGTTGTTATTAGTTCGTTTATATTCAGCCCAACAGTGCCTTTTGCCGGCTTAGCGAACGAAGAAAGAGGTTCTTGATGATTGTAGGTTGTTTGTAGCTTTTTGGAACCGTTTGAGGAACTGAATGCTTAGTAGCACATAAAAGCAAGTGCAATAAGAAATCCCAATGAGCACCCACTTCAAGTTGAGAGTGAATCCACCTGTTGTAGAAAGTCGTGTGAAGCTAACACATTCAACCGTTTGAAATTCCAGCGCCTGTTATTGGCGGGATATTTAGCTCCGTTTTACTGACAAAACTGAAGGATAGAACGGCGTGATCGCTTTTCCCCAGGGTAGACAGAATTGAAAGGTCATCGACTAGGAATTCTTCATTTGTGAATACCCAGTCTAAGCACGACGGCGTCTGACTGTTTCTTCAACGAGTTGCCGACTTCACATTTTCGAATAATCCCAGATCATCAATGAGGTTGAAGAACCGAGCTTCAGTAGAGTTTTAACCTCCAGTATAAGTATGTTCCGCGAAGTTGACTCCAGGAAGATTGAAGTCCCCTAGAATCAGGATACGAGAGAATTCGGAACGTGTAGAGCGAGTTGATCCTTCCAGCAAACGATTGTCGTACTCGATGTCAGCAGTGAGCTTCCTGTAGATGACCACAACTAGACACCTCGAGGTGGTAGACAATCTTACTGAGCACCATACTGACTCATCAAGATTGAGAAACTCTTGGTTGTGAAGTTGGTGTACCTCCAGGCATGATCGTGTGTTTAATGCTCCCCCCATCCCTGCTTTTCTGTCGCCGCGAAACAAAGACATTCCGGGTACCGCTAGCTCCTGGTCCGTAAACTGAGAAGATATCCAAGTTTCGGATATTCCTATCAGATGAGCATTATTGGCGTTGCTAAGTTCACGTAGCTAATCCATTTTATTTGGCAAACTCGCGGCGTCCATGTATAAGCAGTTTGTGCTTTCAATTTGGAACGCGTGAGCTTCTTCCTGTTTGTCTGTATGAGTCATATGTCAGTGGACACGTAGCCAACCTATACAAGGTTTTCTGAGTTGGTAGTACCTGTCCTTTACACGTTTTTTTATGATCAAGATAGTCCACAAGTGGTATTTCAGCTCGAGCTCGCGTTTGTGTTCGATCCTAGTGTCGTGTGGCCTATCCGGATGCATATGGATTCCAGTTGGCACGAAATGCTTCCAGAGTTGCAGCCACCTTATAGGAGGATGAGAAGGTTATATTCGTTAGCCGGGGCCTAGAGTCTCCGTCTTTCCTGGCTAACCTCGTCATCTGTTGGGTCAGTATGTTTTTGAGTTTCACGGAATGCTTGATGAATTAACATTCCCGAATATCAGAGTTTGCTTGAGCTGGGTCCGTATTTTTCGGTACACCTTGCACCTCGTGAGATTCTTTAGGGATGTTCCGGATGAGATTTCGCTCAGTATACGGTATGTCAGGCAGTATTCTTGCGTTCCCATCGGATTTCAGTAAGTGACTTACTAGCAGGACGTCCTCTACGTCCGAAGCAATCTTGTGTTACACGAAATAGCCTCGGGTGATTTTGATGGTTAGAGTCCTTCCCTTGAGTGAGCCGTGTGACCGTCAAAGGCTCTATTCTGGGGAGTTCGAACTTGTTGTTTGATTATCCCCAGAGAATCCTGTCATTTTTTCCTGCAAACTGAGGGGAAGTTCAGGGTTGTCTTTCAGATTCATAATTATAAGAGAGTCGTCACGAACCTTTATTGATTTCCCAGGTTTCCCAGTGCGTCCAGGTTCGGCGCCTTGTTGTTTGAAGGTTGAAGCGCGTTTCCTATTCTTAGGCTCGTTGATGACCGGACGGACATTCTTGGGAGTAGACTGTACGGCCAAGCCACCAGTTGATTGCCGCACAATACTTGGGATGTTCAGCTTAGTTGGTGACGCCTGGTCCTATTTAACCCCGTTAACGTGGATCCAACCACCTATAGAGTTTTGGGGAACCACTGTTTCATTCAAGGACTCTGCGCTTGGAGACCCAAATTTACTGAGAGTGTCAATTAACGTCGACGTTAAGATGGTGCTGAGCTTCAGCATGTCATCACTAGTGCTTTTACCTGAACCATAGGTAGTAGACCTGTCGATATCCCTCTTCTTATTGACACTGCGAGTTCCTATTTCCCCTCCCCCATTGTATGACTGTCATGTACCAAGTTTTCAGACAACTTGTTCTTCAGACCTGTCAGTAGGGCAATGATGTTACTCAGCAAAACTACAGTATCCGTGTTGTACATAACAAATACCCATCTAAGATCCGACTCGCTGAGTCTGCTGTAGGTAGTTGCTGTTAGATCTGTGCACTCTTCGTGGAAACAACTATCGCAGTTGTCGCACTGCATGCTAGATGTAACAGCAAGATGGCAACCAGCTCTTTTGCACGAATTTTTCATGACTATTGATATAAACTGTCTTATAAATACAAGCAGTAAGTCTAGGACTGTTAAAAAAAACACAGTACACTAAAACAGGCAAAAGTGGGTAAAAACGGGTTACGATAAGCTTGAAACTAGCCTTAACGTGAAAAACCACAGTTAACCATTAAGTTGGGTGAAACTCAAAAAAAGTAATCTACCGGACGTATAACTCACAATAAATTCTTCAGATCAGAAATGTTACTTTTGTTGCGTAAGATTCTCACACTCATAAACCAAAATTCATTGTAAAAAGCCCACTTATTCAGATTACATGACATAAAAAACGGAGACCGAAAAGTCCAAGACTCATGAAGCTAAGTGGCTCGACTACCAATGATCAATTATCACCGAAGAAATGAAATTCAGTACGAACAACAAAAAGCGATTGTCAATATATCAATCCGTTTGTACATGTTCGTCAAAAATATATTGTGAGTAGGATTGAATACTAAACAGCGGAATATGTGTAAATATGCGATGCGCCGCGAAAATGTATTTCCAGTTGCTCAGGTAGTTTGTTTTAAAGTTTCCTTGAGCTCATGTAATGAAGTATTGATTAAACTAGCATTCGTTCTTCACACCGTCTCAGTGTTTTAAATTAATTACATGGCATAATTTTGGTTTCGATTGTATGGTTAAGCATTATAGAAACCCATATACATTCTAACACAACATAAAGAGGAAATAAAAGCTACAACTTCAGAGAAATACTCAAACAAAATTGTGAGCGAAGTAAAGCTTTGGTGTACATTTAGGCTGCGGACAACTTGCGAAAAGTAAACAACTTCAGTAGTGAAGTGTGGGAGATATTCGCAATATTCCCTTCGTTATGTGTAAAACGAAAACTATTTGGTGCATCATCGCCTACATTTGCACTTACTTTACTTGAGGACTTTCCCAGTATTTTATTTAAGCATTCTTTCTCTTTTTTGTTTGCTTGGGAGGGAGTCAACAATAGGGTACCTACTAGTAACTCATTATGCTTCCCATAGTGTTTCTCCGCTTAAAACATGCCAAAAACCTGCTTTCTAGAGTTGTATCCACCGACTAATTTAGTTTTTCGGTTCTTAGTATACTTAAACCCAATAATTGTGACCTGGTTAGCATATATTTTAGTATTTTTAATGTGTAATATTCACTGCTGATAGTCTTACTTGGTAATGTAAAATTAAAATGCTGTAAGTGATTCCATCCTGGCTATATTTATCAAGTTATTGTATATGGACAGACAAATCACTTCCGTTGGAACTGGTGCATATATTTTCAAAGTAATTCTTCTTTGTAGTTTTTACGTTGAACTGCGAAGAAATTACGACATCTAATAACTTGAGGAACGACTGTATTGCTGTGGATTTCAGATAATTTAGACATGACGTCCAAGGATGAAGTGTACTGCTGGGGTGGTGCTTTCATTGATCTGCCACCGACCCACAAATTTCATATTCTACAATCTATTGTGTTAGATGATGTGTATTCATGTTTGACGTGTAAACGAGGTGTTATTTTGCTTCAAGAAAAGCGTGTCGTGGTGGTCAGCTATGTTGTGTACCGATATTTTATTTAGGGGCTTAGGTCAGTAATTCCGTTTCGTTCTCAACGGTTGGTTCATCACTTGTCACTACACATCATCAACTGATCAACGTTCTACTCACCATTTTAACGATGAAAGCGTACCAACATTTAAAACTTCTTCATAACAAGTCTCATGGGAACGTTTTCTATCTTTTACTGTAATACACTCTAAAGACTTCGAATTATTGGCTTTACTAATGATCCATCTATAAATGTCTTATTCTCGAATTGATTATTTTCAGTCACTCGAACAATGAATTTTGAAGGAACAACCAGTAAATCTGATCGCCAAACGATCCATAAAAGTGTTTCAGTGAGAAAGCTAAGAACAAAGACAAATGAAAAAAATTTTATGTGGACAAATGTTGCGCTTCATATTATTCTATTTCTTATGGCAATAACAGCTGGTTATTTGCATTGTTTTCATGTTTCAAATTTGCATGAAAATGACCTGTTTTTCTCACATTTATCCAATTTGGAGCGTGAGCTGACATTTAGGACTGAGATGGGATTTTACTACTCTTATTTTAAACAAGTAAAGTTCCTTGTTTGATTACTTAAACGTTATTAAAGTATATATTTTAAGAATCATGTTTCTATTCCTTATTCTGCTATATACTTATGTGGTTTCCTTGTTCTCTCACGATCGGTCACCTGGGGCCCTATATATTATGTATCCATGTGATAAATTAGCGAGTTACGGAAATATTGGATAATTCAGCTGTAAAGAATGAAGTTCCATCTGTTTTACATGATTCTTGTCACTTGCCTGTGTATTCTGTGATACTTCCCCATCTGAAGTTTGTAACAATACAATTATCAATATGATAATGTGCCAGTCCATAAACTCCCTGACTGTTGGACTGCACTATATCGGGATCTGTAGAATTACTGTTTGGGTTCCACGAGATGACCGTCGATGCTCACAAATCCTAGTTAATATAGCTGAGTATTGCTACATTACTACATTTTGTTCTATCTTCCTCTAAATCTTTAGTTTTAATGTTACTCCACACTGTTTATTCCTTTTTTCAGCTGCTTATATTAAATCATATTCTGTGCTTAACTTTTACCATAACTGATATTATTTCGACCTTCTCCACTAATTTCCTTCAATAATATTCTATAAAGAGTAACAACTTTAACTCACGTACGTTATTTATTACTTACCATTGAAATCTTGCCCCAAAATGTAGTTTACTTGACTTGTATTCCCTTCCACAAATGCTTCACACTTTACTCACCAGTGGCTAGCTCCCAGGAGTAATTCTCGGGGTTCTAGTGAGAAGCCTTGACCAATGGAGTTCAACCGTGTCGAGTGTGAGACAGTTTCCTACCGAAGACAATAGAAGATGGTCGCGCAATATCGTAGATTAGTTGAAGCTAGACATTAACACTATTAGATGCCGGCTCAATGGTCTAGAAGTTAGGCGTTCGCTCGCGAGACCGAGGGTCCTGGGTTCAAGTCTCTCATGCTGGATCGTAGATGAACACTTCTGAGGAGTTTCACACTAGGAAAAAACGGCCGTCCAGTGCTAGAAGGTTTTTAATGGTGGTCTAACATTGATTGTTTCATGATTTCGGTTAGAAAACCCAACATTTTCCACAACCCTATACTGACTTTTACGTGTGTTTGAAATGTGCCTTCTTTTACAGTTTTCTGCACATAATTCTTTAGAAAAATTTTTATTAAAACATATTTACAGACAGGAATGGAAAATAAGGTCAACCAACTCATCAGGCACTTGGGTATGCGTTACACTTTAAGTTTATAGGCTGATAATAGTACCCGGTTTCCCTAACCAAAGTGGGACGGGTGGGGCTCTGTGCAGACTAAAGTTACACATCATTAAAGGTTTTGAAATATCAGCTTTGCCTCGTAATGTTTTAGTTGTGTAGGTTTAGCTTCCAATAGATACAGCTAGTAATGTCAGTAATTGATAAAGTTGATGGAATTATCCCTTCAACTCGAGTTTTTATTTGCGGCTTTCCACGTTTCCACACCTATCTATATCGTCAGCAATAGTAAGATATCTACATTCGGTCTTATCTGATTAATTTCCTATTTGGTAAGACTTGCCTGTTTAATCCAAAATAGTTATTAAAACAATGAAAAAGCTGGATTAGAATATTACTTGACTGTAAATAATTATTTTCAAACCATTTGATGTTATCCATGTAGTAAGTTTCGCTAAAATTGCAATTCATGACTCATACAAGCTGTACGTTCTTGTTCAAAAGGTATTACATCAAGTAAATTACTTGTTTTATACTTATTTTTAATTTACTACGTCAAATTGCTTGAATTTTAATGTATGGACCATTAGATCGCAACTATATGCTTTTTTGGCTTCTGACTCAAAGAGATTAGAGTGTCCTGGGTTCCATCTTGTATGTTATCGTGGAATTATGCTGTTAATAAGTTCGAAACGAGGATGAAACAGTTCCTTTTCGCTTTCAGCAGTTCTCTAATTGACACCGATTTGGGATTTTAATTGTTTAAATCAGCTTAGTTTATAGAAGTTACTTTATATAAAAACAATGCAAGTCATAAACTCATGAGCACGGAGTTTTGATATTATTTCCTTTGCAAATTATAATTACTCGTTGACCAGATTAATTTTTCAAATAACCTTTTGTCTAGATCGTTTTAGCATCAACTTTTGTGGAAGGATTCAACTCATTGCTTACTGATACTAGAACTGAATATCCGCCTTACTTAAGCGTAGTGAATGACACAGGTGATTTCAACTACTTTCATTTTTCACACTTAATGATAGATATTCGGAAGAATAACCAATGTGTAAATCTGAATGCTATCGAACGATTTAATCTGTATCCTGAATTGTTGCTAGCTGGTGCTTACAGATTCTTACACACATTTGATTTCATCAGACATTACTGTTTTCAAGTTAAAAGAGATCCACCGATCGATCCAATTGCGATTGCTATAAATCCAAATATAATGGCGAATTTATCACAGCTTAGAAAGTGGGTATATGTAGTTTTGATGCATGCAATATTATTATTATTATGGTCAAATAATGAAGTTTTAGTTCTAAAAATATATATTTACTGTTGCTGAAATGAAAGGTGAAATCTAAAATAAACAATTGCCAAATGGTTGTGTAATATTCAGCTTTTGTACAATTTGAAATTGATATCATCTAGTTGATTTAATTCAGAATCTATGGATTTCTTTTAACAGGATAAATATTGAGAAAACTGTAACTTGTGAAGATATCTTATGAAGAATTATTGTTCATATTTTTCTATTTTATAATTCGTAGACATTTTTATTATTGTATACTTATATTTACCTAAGTGTAATCTTTCACTTGGAGCACAAACTATTATTGTATGTTTGGCGTTATTGTTAATCAGTCACGGACTTATCACTTAGTTTCTCTTTTACTGATTGCGTACTTATGTGGATATTGTCATTTCTTATTTATATTGTCATACATTCAGGAAATTACTCCATATCATTGCGTAAGTTGACACATTTAACTGAACGGCTACACAGTAAAGACTTTATCTGCTAGTCAAGTTCATATTTTGGTTAGATCCTGGTTTGTAAGTAGCTCGAGGACCGACGGAAGTTAAAGTACCTGTTGTTCTTCATTGATCACCACGTTATTGGCAAAATATGAGGTCATCAGTCCTATAGGCATAGAACGAATAAGTCAGTAATTGAATTAAAATGTATTGCTTCAATGCAATACAATACAGGAATTTGTTGTTTTTTGGAAATATGACATCTGTATAATTAATCCACTCTATATATTAACTGTCAACGGTAAATGAATAACGTGACCCATTTCTTAAATTTGGCCAATATATCACTTTCATGAGCTGTCATGTTAAGAGCAAATATTCACTAACCGTTAGGTATACGCTTCTCTCTCAGGGGGAAAATTTAGTTATTTTATATACTTCATTTGAAATCCACATAAGTTTACAACTCTTTACTGCCCCATCTTTCACTGTGAAACTATTGAGATGAGGAAAATTGAATTCAAATTGGTTCAGTCAACCATAAATGATGACAGTCTCTAAACTTTGAACAAAGTAAGTGCTAGAAGACTGAATTGACTAAATTTATGGTTGATAAAACTAATTTGAATGGACAGGTCCCTAGATAATATCATCGTCTACAAACTAGTTATCGAATGGGAATTAGGAAAAACATCAAAAATCAACCACCAATTCTTGTTCACTATGCTCAACACTAAATTTTTTAACGATTGTAAGTAATCTCTTTCAGTGACGTCTTGTTTCGAAGCTTAAATTTTTGGCAGGGGATAATTCGGAGTTTCTGAACCTCATCTTTGTGTTTGCAAACATTTATCGAACGGCAGATTTTAAATTGGCATCATGAGTTTCAGACATGATGGAAAATATGTTTAGATGTCTTTTGCCAAGGATGGAATTTTAGTTTGTTGCTTTTGCTAAGTTCATGCGTTATAAACTACAGTACTGAAGTTGTATTAGAGTTTGATCAATACATTGGAAAATTCACATAGATCAGTACTCATTTTAGAAATTCTTGGCAGCGGTACTCGTTTTTGATGGGGGTCCGTCTTATCGATTACTCGGTTGTAATTTTCGGATTAGTCAGTGTTTAGCACGTCACAAACACATGGGTGTTCAGCATTTATGTGTATGGGTGTGCCATGAGAGGTATAGGTCGGTTTGACTTGTGTCTTCCAGGTGTAAATCTAATGTATATTTCAACAAAAAACTGTCACGGGAGTAACATCTATACTTATTAATGTGCTTCGTAGCGTATAGGTCCTTGACTTGTATATTTCATTTGTGCATGAGATGCATAATTGCTAGAAATAAAGAGCTGGGAAACCACCTTACTATTGACAATAACCAACTAATATCAAGGTCGACAGGAGAACCTATTAGTTGCATGTAAAGACATTCAAATACTTCACTTTTACTTGAAAGGGAGGTTACTTGGAAAATATACTCAAGAAAATGGCATCTAATAACTTATTACAACCACAACAAACCTTTGAAGTTGTTATCTTGCAATAAAATAAAGAGACAAATTGATCCTGACTGCTATTATTTTGATTTGGTGTATATTCTATTTACACCTATATGATCCTCTTTTACTAAATGAAATAAAATCATCACTTTTGAAGTAATGCTTCACAATAAGTGTTTTAGAGAGGGAGAGAGAGAAAGGTTTTGACTGGTAGCGAATATGTGTGTGTTTAGCCAAGGTTACATATGGTGGTACACCAACTGTGGTGAGAAAAACTCCTATTTCATTGAAATCACGATCCGATATAAGTTATACTACCGTTAAAAACCTGGAAGTACTGGACGGCCTCTTTCTTGTATGATACTCGATTCTTTGTCCATCTAACGCTTTCTGAAAGATGGAAGATAATTAATTATGTTTGGTTTTAACATTTGGTAATTTGGATACTGGTCATATTTGAGTGGATAGTTGATGCGGTTCCGATTAATCTATGGACGACATTTTTTTCACTGTTAGTTAACAAAGGTTGCATCTCGATTGGTTAAACTAAAGTTGTTTTGTTAGTTTAAATATAGAAGAATGTGGGTTAAATGTAAATACTACTAATGCATAGCTGTAGTTTCATGCTTATATATTATAGTAGTTGGCATAAATATAATTTTTCTGCCTTCATGGGCATTACTCTCCTCCAATTTTTATGTAACAAAACATTTGATATTACAGTATCTCCTTGTTTTTATTGTTAAGGCTAGATGTAATACCGTCAAATCAATTGAAGATCAGCAGTAACTCGATAATAAGTTGTGATGGATCTGGTGAACCACCATATTTCTATGCGAATTCAGTATTCATTTTGTCAGGTCTGGTACTTTTCGGTTTAACTTACTCTGGTTGGTTTGTTGCTAAGATTGGGAGTTTAAATCAATCTAAAACGGATCATATATTACAGCTTATTGGTGGATTTCTTACAATTCTAGCATATTTCTCTAATCATAGAGAAGCTACACGTGTTCAGTGGACTCCACCGTTGAGAGAACACTTCGCTTATCCATTCTTTATACTTCAACAGTCATTTTTATTAGGCTATCTTGGATCAAATCAAATGGTAAATAAATTTTGTTTTCCTTATATTTTTAATATGTAGTTATGTAATTGTAATGCCTATTTTATTAGGCATCTACATAAGCTATCTACATATATCTTTTGTTAATGCGCTACTATTGCGCATCTCAACTTACCGGATGAAAAAGTAAAAAAAAAAGCTGAAAATTTAAGCTTAAAATGAAATTCCCAATGAAAACTATGCACTTATATGCAGCATTCACTTGATGAGCATAAAAATGCTGGATATTAAACATTGAATAGCAAATGCACTACAAATTAATGTACATAGGTCATTATCCTGGCTCCTAGACACCTAGCGCGGGGAATTACGGCGGGCTAAGACAGATTCATGCTCGTTGTATTCCTTCGCTCTATTTATTTGATAGACTTAAGTTTCTAGTACTCCTTCCCAAGACCATATGCTTACTCTTTTGGTACTTCACTCACTGTATGAGTAAATAATAAACAAAATCTGCTATTTGTCCGTCCATTTCTGACCAATAAACAAAATTCCGGACAATGCATTTTATTCGATAAATACCTGACTTGTATTTCTACTCACTGGGATGTAGCAAAAAATATATTTATTATTAACTCTTTGCCCAATGTTCAATTTATTTAAAACTATCAAACCCAACCTTGGTATGGATACCTATGAATACCAGACTTCCCAATATACAACTGACGAAAAATATTAACGTATTACAATCCATTCTTCAGAGATTTGGCAATCACTTAAAATACAAAGATGGTCTCATCGATGGAAAAGTTATCGAAGTTCAGTATCCGAATGTTTTATTTATTTGCCAGTGACAAAGCTTGTCACTTTCTGAATTATTAAATCGCTGCTCTGTTGATCTCAAGTATTAATGGTAGGGACTGGATTTCGATTTACAAATAACCTGGGAATAACTTCTTTTTTCAGTAGTGTTAATTTAGCTTTGAGGACTCATCTTCGTAGGTGAAATTTTCATTGTTTCGGTGCTGAATCTTGGGATTACAGTCAAATAGAATACATTATGATCTTTTCAAACGGTTTGCTAATATACTGTTCATGAAGTTGAACACAATAAGCTACACTTAATGAACTGTCAGCCATACGAATTTCTGTTCATAAATGAGCTTATGGAATCTCTGAATAGCAAAAGTCAAGTTTGTTGCCTACTTTACTCTTTGATTGTATTCCCCTTTCTGGTAACAGAAATGCATCCATTATAGCCTTTTCTGTAAAAAAAAATATGATGGGATATAACTGTACCTGCGCTGTAGCTTCGGAGATTACTGTTTGTCATCAAAAGCATCAATTATTCATCTTTACCGAGTAGTGGGGTACAATACACTGACAATAAAAAAGTTGACAAGTAGATGACAGGTCTCGTAAATCGTTCGAAGCAGTAGTACATCATTTGGCACTCTTAACCGTTTGATAGTACATACATTCTAGGGATAATTCCCTGATTACTCAGTCGTTCTACTTGTTCTTCATTCTTTATATACATGAAGTTCTATGCAAGTTAGTGTTTGTCACTTTAAAAAATGTATACTTGTTCACTTTGAATATACATAGAACTACCTAGATTGTTTGATGTACTTCTATTGCCCTAAACAACTCTATCATTATTTTTTCCTACTTTTAGTTACAATCGTATCGAGGGAAAAGTTTTATTTCTTTAACAGTATTCTGTGTATTGCTATTGATTTGTCAAATTTCATGGCAATTTTCCCAATTCGCTTTACTTACTCAAATTATATCGATTATTTGTGCCTTTTGTTTATCACTATCATCAAATATCCCTTTATCTCCTAGTTCAAATCGACAGAAATTAGTTATTCTAAGCCTTTTATTCAAAATAAAACAAATCATATGGATTCATTTAATTGTATTCAATTTGTCATTTATATTACAATTTGGCAATCGTTTACTTCTACAATCTGGTTATTTGTTTATTCTACTAAGTAGTTTATTAAGTGTATACATACTCCAAAAACTAATAAATAGTAAGTGATTTGTTATTTCTTTTTTCATTTGTTTAAAGCGATTGAATAAACTATTTAAATCATTCAAATGTGACGGGAATTATATGTTTGCCAATGTTGTTTCCTATTAGTTTATTTGTTAAAGCTTAAATGTAGTAGTGTTTCGACGTCAGATCTAAGATTACAAAGATAGAGCTTGAGTAATAATAAACAGTATAAAATGTAGTATATTCATTTTAGTTAACTGAATAACTTCCTTAAACTCTTTCTTAGCGTTTTATGTTGATGGATTCGAATTAACAATCTCGTATTGAAGTTGAACAATAGTCATGCCTATATTAAACCTATGAGAATGAGAATTGTAAAAGTAGGAGTATTCTATTCAAATATATAGTAATTCACTTAATCAGTCAATGCAATTCACACTATCAGCATTGTTATGTCCGTCAAATATCACGTGACGAGACCTCTAATCAGAATACCGATCTCTATGACCCTGTCCTCTGTTAAACCAATGACACACCAACCGACACCAGCAGTCTTTAATCAACTATCAATCCTTATTGGTTCTTGATATAGCAGCTTCTCGTCTAGCCCTGTCCGCTCAGTTCAGAACACATAATAATAACATATTTCAGACATGTAGTTTATATACAAGCAAACCAGACCACATCACACCACAAAAAAAATAACGGTTATACAATATCAGGTCAAAAATGTCTGTGAGTATAGGAGGCTGTAACTAATAGACTGGGAATAAATCATGAACAGTAAGTCGTATAACAGCAGTCAATGGGTCAAGTGAAAACTTATGATAAAAGGAGTATAAATATACGTGACCTAGTCACTTAATAATTATAGGATAGGAATATATATAATAAATAATAGTCTATAAATAATCCCTGGGAGTTGCCACTCATTTATTCTTCGTTCGGACGTAAAAAATTCTTTCTGATTACTTCGAATTTAAGTTCTTGCTTTTGTCTTTTCGAAGTTCTAAACTTGTTGGGATTAGTAGTATTTCGTTAGTTCATTTCAAATTTACATCTGGCTTCCTCAGTGTTGATGTTCATATCGGGGTATCCGGTTGATGAGTCCCTAAAGGGACGAAGCGAGTGTTCTGGTTCCCACTATAAGCTACTCTCCAACCCTTCCTTAAATGCTTGTGACTTAATGGCGGTATCAAAGCAATCCGCAGAGGATATATATACTAAGAAAGCAACCGATCAATTACCATCTTGAGTACTAATAACGAGAAGAAGGTTCAATACAACCTGGTAAAAATAAATTAAAACAAAATAATGATATTTTGCATTGGTTTTATATTTAATGAAGACTTTCCTTTGTTCCATTTCCTTTCTTAGCTTATGATCCAATGACAATTAGAAAGAAAGAAGTATCTACTCGATCATCAATAATGAATATTACATTTATACGTTTTCTATGCTTACCTTTATTAATTGTCTGTCTATGTACAATCGGATTAAGTTTACTGTTCTCAGTTTTTTCAAAATATGCTTTCAATAATAATGATGACTTAAACAGTAACCATAATAATAACAATGATGGTGGTCATATATGGGATTTATTAAAGCATAAATTAACCATATTATTTGGTATTACAACTTATAAAACATTTCATACAATGTTGTATATATGTGCACCAGAGTTTGATTTTATCAATGTAAGTAATGTAATCCCTCTTTCTCTTTCTGGCACATACATATAGTTCATGAATCAATATGTTTCTAAATGGGATAAAACACTGGTCATTTTCTATAAAGTGTTTTTTTTGTCGCAAAATATGTTCATTTTCACTTAAAACGTCAACTGAAGAATTAGTTTGCTATTTTTAAAACAAACATTGAACTGTTCAGCCTAGATTTAAAATGATAACGAAAGTACGTAGCTCAGATGGATATATTTCCTGATGCCTACATCCTATGGTTTAATCTGTATTATCATTCTGTACATCATCATCAGCATTGAACTACTCAGTTCAGATATTACAACATTCGTACTGTTTTGGTATGGCGGGAGAATAAAAGTCTCAATGGAAAGTACCTTCTGCAACAAATATATAAAGACAAATTACAATATACAATTGCTTAACTGACACTCACTAGCCATGTCGAAAGTCAACTCTGACTTTCATTAACAATCGGGAACTCAAAACACAAAAATATGGAAGCTGTTGCATTTTAACAAAGATTTAAAGAATGCATGTAGACTGAGAGCAACTTTCATAAATGTTGAGCGAATTTAATTACAGTAATAAATGAAATGAATGTTACTCGTTTATGTAAAATAATTAGACTAACACGTAAGCTACACGCCGGGTGCGCCAAAATTATTAGAAATAACACTAGCTACTGAATATTATTAAGTAGTATAGGGTAATACACAGTTGGATAAGAATAGGGTAAAGATGGAATCTTAGTGAACTTAACATATATTTATCATACTATTATCATGACTTTCCATTCTTCAGTCACATCGATTTACTCTGTTAATTTTTTCATCTAATAGTGGGCCACTTTAAAACAACCTCTTGAAACTGGTCTTATTTACGGTTCCATTCTAGTCTGTTTCATCGTTTCTTTCAAATTACTCAAGAACTTGTTCAGTTCTCATCGTCATCATCATCTTTCAGTAACTGTAAATAACCATTTGTTTAACAATAATAATTTGTCAAGCTGTGAACATTCATTTAAAATACTGCGGGATTTTATTTCACTATTAGTTATCATTCAAGTAAGTGAACCGATGTGAGAATGTGTATATCTCCACTTTATTTTTTGTGATTTTATACTTATTTGATGGATTATTTCGGGATAATTATGTAATAATTAATGTTGAATACAAAATGCAATTCAGAAAGGACGTTACATATGTTACAATTATTTTATTTGTAATTTATATTTTCTCGAGTACATTCAACTGGTGAATCAATCCCCAATGTGACGAAACGTACATCCTAGATTCCACTGTTAACGACTATTCGACTTCGATATAAATTCTATTGCATTTGTCTTTTCTGTCTGTTAAGATCAGCATAAAAGATGAGTTGTACCATTCAATCAGTAAAATGAACGTTCATAATTGTTATTTTCTGTTAACTGATATATATATATATATATATATATATATATATATATATATATATATATATATATATTGGTCAGACCGCTATGTACCTTGAATATGAAATCATATTTTACATTCAATCATGCTGTAAGTGGGACAAAACAAATAAAACATACATAATTACTTAACAATAATTAAGGAATAATAAAATGTATAACAGTGGTTGGTAGATCCATTTGTAGCTTGCATTGCAAGGAGTATAGCAGTCTAATGATCTAACAGCTGTATGATAAAAATATGAACAATATTAGTCCTTAAAACAGTTCCAAAAGTTCCAACTCCACTGCTCGCTTCGCTACAATAACTTAGAAATGAAGTAATATACATATGTAGCCCACTGCTAGTCCCACATTCCAGCTGTTCTATAAAACTTGTGATGAAAATGGATTTATCGAGGTGATTCGCACAGGATGAATGCTTGTCAAAAGATTCTGATAGAAATTCAATCTTGATTACCAACAACGAGACAATTGAAATCCTTACTAATATTGATGTAAATGTCATTCTCGTTAGACAACCGAATTGTTATCTAGTCTCAGTAGCTCCTGCAGATAATGTATCGAGGTTTAGTTCGAAGGGTACTAAGTGTGAGTAGCAATGCCAACACCACACTGGAATATAGGTTCATTCATCTAACGAGTCACAAACAGGACGAGACGCACTTTTTAAATTTCGTAGCTAGTTACAAACCATCTATGCTATAAACCAATGTTACCGAGAAGCTTCTCCAATCTCCTCGTTTCTAGGACTTTCTGAACGTTTTGTGGAACTGAAGTTTTCGGCTTTGCGGAATTCACATTTTCCAATTAACTTCATAATCAAAACCACATTATATGATTGTCATTTGTCCAAAAGCATTCCTTTCCAACTTATTTTCAATTTCTGATTGCTGGGACAGAAACTAAACTAGTATTGGTACAATTTCTAAACGTATATTATTATACCTTGTCTATTTTTCTGAAGCAGTATATCACAGTTACTATCCACCTAAGTTGTATATCGTGTCATAAGACTTATTCGAAATAAAACTTTAGTTCTTGTTCTTAAACTGTCTTTCAAAAATAACTTGAATTTACGACCATATAGTTGGCGGTTTTCACAATTATGGCTGTGTTAATTATGAGACTGAAACTGTTCTGGACACCTCAAATGTGTTTATCACTCGCTATATTAGCTCAGTCTACACGATGGTTTGAAATGTTTCATGCATTGAAAAGCCTTGGTGGCCGTATATTTTGTACATCATCATCATTGAATAGCGCCCGTGAACCTGAAAAAAAGACAAAACTTCTGTTTTGGCTTCATCGTGTTATTTATACAACAATACTAGTATTGTTCATAGCGTTTATGGCTGGACGTGGTTTGGAGAATTTGAAAGTTAGTTGTAACTTTTGCTGTCGATTTTTGAGTTTCAATGTCATTTCATTATGTTAACATCATAAGTTGTTTTTAGCCATATAGTTTTTGATATCATGTAGTCAAAATAAAGTAAGAGCTGGTATAAATGTGGACCCAGAGAAGTTATCAAACTAGGTCAGCACAAGATGATCTATAGCAAAATATTCGAAGTAATGCCCTGTGATAATGAAATCAATAAGCGTCTACAATATGGCTTAAAAATGAGTGATTTTGTGGAATAAATAGTGTGAAGCAATATTGGAACTCAAGCTCTGAGGGGAGACAAAGGATAGATAAATATGGGCCACTGTGACCGTTTTGTAGCAATATCACCCAACGTCAACCATTGGTCGTAATAATCTCACAGATGAACTCCGATCAAGATCTTTGGATCTTCTCACATAATTCAGTCAAACAGTCAATAACTTCATGGAATATTGTTTGATGCTCTACATTGTCATCTGCTTAACCTCCACTCTTAGTCCTACTACATTCACAAGCACCGAAATTAGTTTGTAAAAATCTCTTGGTGTTATTCGTGGCTTTCGTTATGAACAAATGTTTTAGTAATCACTTGAGCCTCTAATTATTACTAGACAGTTCAATTACTTATTATCATCTTATATTTGTCAAATTATTGCTATATATGACCGAATTATTTCTGTATATGATTTGTTGATCTTCACCTAATTAGGTTGTTAAACTACTAAGCATAAAAGAAATCATGGAACTTCATGTTCCAGTAATTGTTTGTTACTTTTTTTCTCGTTTATAAACGTTTATCCTAATACAAATTTTGATAGTTAGTACTGGCTGACACGATAGGCTTCACTTACACGGCTATTACCAACTGGTATAGTTAGTTTGTTAGTTAGTCTGAATATTTTTTGTTTCAGTAACAATTTATTGCAAAACTGAAAGTTGGAGCCGAAAACAATATAACTGTTAGCTTTTAATGCACCATTTGTTAACTGATAATGATCACTTAATTTTGGATATGGCAAAAGAAGTCAGACATCTACAAAATAAATTGTTTCAGCTGTGAGGAGCACTCCATGGTAGTGATCTTCCTCGTCGTTCGCACGAGCACCAATGCTATGATGTAACTTTGATTAAATCAATGCACATTAACAATTGTAGGCACATGTACTTGGAAAATGCTAAGATCTTGGGGTACAAAAAATATTAGAGAATTTTTCGAAGCTTGGCTCTCAGGTCAATCAATGTATAAACACATTGAAATCGACTCAGTTTGTCAACTGATCAGAAAAATCTTAGGCAACTACAGAATCGAGAATTGGGTCAAAGGGGAGAGACAAGCAAAATAAACATGGAGACAGCGGCAGGTTAAAGGTTGACAGGACAAGCTTTCGGTCTTTTGTGGAGGAATTCAACTACCTCGCTTCTACCTAACGTTTGAGGTGATGTTGTTGTACAAAAAAACAATGAAAGTTTTACGACTAAGCTATCCATTCTAAAATACTAAACTTCACCAAATAGACGTATATACAAAATAATTCATAAACTCACTAAGCATATTCATTTTTATGATTGATATTTTGTACTTTACTTACGAATTTACTTAAAGTGTGTCATGTGAACAAGAAGCTTATCATTAAATACAAATATTGTATAGTCGATTCTATTCTCCTCTGAAAACGTTCAAACCAGACTGATGAACAAAACGTTGGGATCCTCTAAATTCTAATCGCAAAGATTATTCTAATACAATTTCTACATTCAATGTCTTCTGTATACTCGGCACCAAATTTCTAGCAAATGTTCCCAGAAAAAATCCTATCATCTTGTATTTTTTGTAATTTCCTGGAGTTAAGTGATTAAAACTGGTCACATTTTTACTTGATTATATTAGTATTAATAGGTCATCTTTTAACAAGTAAACCAATTTATAAGCCTCATTTTATTTCAAGAAGAAAGTGTACTGACAACGTTTTGATAGAAAATGTCCAAAAACAGCCAACTAAATCTCTGATCAACAGGATAAGTTGTTAGGTGTGAAAAATTTCTAGTAGCTCACTTGTTTTCGAAGTGTATCTTGACGATGTTGTCTAGAAATACAATTAAAAGCTGCACAATTAAACTGTTTAGCTCAAAGAACAATATACTCCTATAATTGTCAACCTAAATTACAAGTATTTCTGATCATATTGAAAAATACTTTTAATTTAGTTCAGAGGGGGTTTTGTGGAGAATTTAGTATTTTCATAGTTGAAATCATGGGTCAATGGAAGCTAGACCACCATCGAAAACCTGGAAGCACTGGACGGCCGTCTCGTCTTATTATGGGACTCCTCAGCAGTGCGCATCCACGATCCCGCACTCGTGAACGGTCGCTCAAAATCGTGGATTAGTTGAAGTTAGACATTAACACCGTTGGGTGCCGGCTCAGTGGTCTGTCGGTTAAGGGCTCCGGCTCGAGACTAGTAGGTCCGGGGTTCGAATCTCGCGAGTGCGGGATCGTGGATGCGCACTGCTGAGTAGTCCCATAATGGGACGAAACGGCCGTCCAGTGCTCCCAGGTTTTCGAGGATGGTCTAGCTTCAATTGACCCATGATTTTAATTTAGTGTTCAAACCGATGTTATCATTTTCAAACAATAAGTTTTCTGACTTTTTGTTATTTCTGTTAAAATGGTTTTCCAAGTTCATGATATTGATAAATATTCCTATTGCTCAAGAAAAGTATTGCATTCTTACTTAATCTTTTATTCCAATTCTTGTTAGTCTGAATGGAGTATACAGGGTTCATTCAGTGCGTATGAAAGTGAAATACTAATTAATTGGTTTCGAAGTTTACCTCAAAAACGTGAAGATTCCTCCTTATCATCATCGTCATCATCATCCTTATCATGGATTATATCTGGACCAATGTCTTTGTTAGGCAATCTACGTTTAACATTACCAGCTTCTGCTCCTTATCCATCTACTCAAATTGTTTCATTGAATGAGTCTGGATTTGCTTTTACAAATCATCCACATTATGAGAATACAGTACTTCGTTATAGAACTGTTTTAGCTTATGGGATTTATAGTCGTAAACCTGTTCATGATGTATGGCATACATATCGTCATATTTTAAAAGTAAATATTATCATTCATATATATATTTACAGGAAATATGTCCTGTTTTTTTCTCTACATTCACACTGGAAACTTTTAGTTAAATCTCACTATAATTTACTTAATAGCAAAGAATATTTAAGTAAACAGTTTTTAATTTTAAGATACTTTACTACTTCGAAATCATATAGTAAAGGTTTACTTGCGGAAATCAAATGCATTACGCAATATATGTCAACTTTATGGGGTTCGAATAAGGTGCATAAGTGCTATTCAGGCCTCAGGCTAAAATGAACAGTTCGACACTTACAAGGACTAAATGTGAGACTGTCAACAATAAAGCACCACGCAATTAACTGCTGGATATTATTGAATAGCTTAATATACTACGCGAAAATTATCGAATAGGAAACGATAAGAAGAGGCATAAGTAGCAATCTTAAACATACATATAATATCTATTTTGTTTGAATCTTCCCGTTAATATTTAGGACTGCAATTAATCAGTCTCTTATTCATATCTGTGCATCCTGTATGGATTGTCTCGATAATGCCATAAGTCACAAGCATTATAAGCAGAAATGGATGGTGGCTAGCAGTGGAATCCAGGACGGGAGTTTCATCCTGTTTGTGACTCGTCAGTTGGATGTACTTGCATCTCAGAGGTGATGTCCACTCCAGGACTCGAACCTAGTACCGTTCGCTTTAATCATATATCTAATGCATTTATGAAACGATCACTCAAAAGAAAATTCTATTCGATCTAATCACCTTAAAACGGTTAGAGTGAATTTCTTATCTGAATTTTAGTAGTCCACAGTACTGATCGCTTCTCTGTGACGAAATGCTATTTCGGTTTGCTTGTTTTTTACATTTTTGATGCTGTAAGACAAATCCCATTCGAAATGTAATTTTGTGCATCACTACTAGTAAAACAAGCTAAAAACTTTGTGCGTTGTATGATTTTCCGTTTGTTTGCCAGATATTAAATCACGATATAGCTAAATCTACTTTATGTTTCAGTATTTTAAATCCATATATATATATATATATATATATATATTCAAAGTGTATGGTAATGAACTATTTTGTGCGTTACTTGACATATTGGGTCAGTAAGAAATCTGCCAACTCACTAGTGCACATGATTGGCTAGATATGATGTTACTTTAATTTCTCGTCATACGGAATATGAGAAGCTAGACCAAACTTTTTTAGATGGGATATGTGATATATTGGCCTAGTTAGAAATCAATTCAATGATAAGTTCATGTGACTGGCCAAAAAATAGTTTTCATTTCCTAGGAATGAGATATGCACCATATGTAGCTTTATTTCCTAAGGAATATATATAAGTACAGATATCGATTCGGTTTAGTTAATAAACTTCCTTTCACACTTTCAGTCTGTACACTCAGTCACCTGGTTGTGCTCATGTTTGGAGAAGAGCAAGTATCAGTATCAACCCCCGAACATCGCACATCACAACACTTCTGAATTCTGTTGCTTAGAATATCTACTTTTATTTGTTTATTAATTGAAGATTTCCAAACGATTTTTTTCAGACCGATTTTGTAATAGTGGAAACTCATACCTGTCCGTCTAGAGGTGGATGTAGTAAACCGGAACTTTTTGATCTACTCGATACAAATCTTGCTGGACGCCCAGCACTATGTGAATCACTAATGAATATACAAGTTTTAAAAGCTGGTAGAACTCCGAGTACTTTGGAACCATATTTTACAGTTGTTTATGTTGAGCTGTACACAGGTAGAGTTGTACTATATGTGAATAAATTGACGTAATATATAAAAGAAGCAAGTAGGCTGCTTACAGCTTTAAAGATTATGTACAGTGTCGCCATAAATGCAGGTTACCCAGATGCTTAATCATTTGTGATTACAATGTAAATCTCTTTGCAAACCGAGACTACTGTTCATTTCATTTTCAAAGTTTTATTAAATCTAATACTATCAAATGTTATGCATAGCATTTAAATAAAAGTTATTTGATTGTTGCTAAAAAAACTGTATTTTTTATTTCTCTGTAAAATAAGGTCACGCCTCTCCCTGAACCAATTGAATAATTTAAAAAAAAAACGGGTTGAAATATAAATAAAAGAAATTCAAAACAATTTTAACTAAGAAAGTCTAGTCTGTACAATGTGGAGGAGTATTGACAATGCTTTAATCTTCATCTTCTTCAGATAAACATACACGTTCTACTACACGACGTTGGGGTTTAATCTGAGCTTTCTCCTTGCGTTTTTTCTCCGCTAAAGTCTTCGTTTCACTAGGAGGTTTTTTCACAGATTGCCTCCGTCGAGGCTGACGTAGTTTAGGTAATTCAGAAAGTAGGCTATTTTCATCTTTCACTGGTGTTGTATGCTGTGAAGAGTTGGGAGCTTTAAGAGATTGATCTGTTGTTCTTTGATTTCGCAAGCGACTGGCTGCGTGACGAACGCGCTTACTCGGTACCGTCACCTAAAATATGAAAAGTCCGAAATAAATACCAATTAGAACATCTAATGAATTTTACTTACTTTATTTTAAAGGATGTTGATGACCTTACACCAAGATTTTCGGGTGTCAGATAAAAACGCTTTGCTGAATTTCAGAACAAAAGTTCTACAACAATATTTACTGGAACACTGCTTGTTGAAAACTGTAATAGCCCAAAATAGACTGTCATTTATTCAGTTGATTTCGCTTATTTGGTACATTTCTTGACTATTGTTAGAACCGTACATAAGTTTAGGATAACGAACTGAATAAAGCTAGTCTGTAAACATTCAACATCAAATTAAGGTTTCAAGGTTACGTTCCCACCGATTCTAAATTAATCAAACATTGACTTTAGTTATGAATCTGATAAGTTGCCCCAGGTCATGCAGCCTTAGGACTCACTGGTGATAGTTACTGATAAACACCCAGTGATGTATAAAAAAGAGATGAGTATCTCGACTAAGTTTAACTCTCTGTATATATATATATATATATATATATATATATATATATATATATATATTGAAAATGTTAAGGTTTGTTCGATATTTCTTACCAGACCCCCACTAATGAATTATGGCTCTCCAGGATAAAATACAACTTACTTCATCCAACTCTGATGAATCAACGTGATGAGAAGCAATTTCTGATTTTTGGCAAAGCTTTTGATTCTCAATCTGGAAAAAGTTTGTTATGAGCGATTTGGACGAAAGAATTCCTCTAGGATTACCAAGCTCCACATTTTGTCTACGTTTGAGTACAGAAGCCAATAAAGCTTCTGTTTTTTCAGTATTCCATCCCAGTAAGGTATTCAAATGTGTGTAAGAGAAAAAACTAAGGAATAATAGTAACACAAACTTCTATTCTTTCATAATGAACGTTGACTTGTTTGGAATTGTGAATTAAACTTGTTTAATTTGTCCATTTAGAAGCATTGAATTATTTCACTTTAACTACAAACATTCTTGGAGGAGGCAGTTTCGCCTGATTATCTAGGCATACATTTTAAAATCAGAAAGGAGTTTGAACCCTCGTTCAGATAGTCTGTCACAAACAACTTAGAACTTGGTACGTATGTACATTGGTTCAATATTTGGTCGGTATATCCACGTCCAGGTCGGGAACCAGTCTAGTTTTCCCGGATTTACTGTTCACAAGCCCTAGCTGAGCACTGTATAATCATTGAGTAATATTTTAGACACCATATTAGTCAAACCGGTTCCTCTGTGGTTATCATAAAACGAGTTTTATCCTTTTTTCTAAAGTGGGATGATTAGCCATTAACACCAGTCAAATTAGAATACATCTAATTCCTAAGCTATACCTATAATATCTTAGTCGATCTAACAGCTAAATTTGAGCTCGTTTAAGCGATTGAATAATATGTGTGATCTCTAGACAAGTATGATACCAAGACTACAAAAAGAGCATTTTTTCAGTTGCAATAATTATTTACGTCACTAAGAATAGCTCTAATTTCCATTGCCTATAACGCAGTTTCAATGATCCATAAAGTTTGCAAATCAATGGCACGTACTTGATAAACAGTTAAATTTATCATTTAAGTTTCTTTATACGCTTATATCTTGACAGTTTTCTCTCCATTTTCTTAGAATAACTGCATATTCACGCATAAAATCTGCTTTACAGCCGAAACTTAGTTATTTACGATTGGAAGACACGAAAATGCTAAGTTGTAATTTACACAACTTGCATTTAACAAGGCGACTTTCATAAACTGTTCTTTACAAAAAACATATTAAGCATTAATAAAATATTAAAGGCTATAAAATCAGTGATTAACGCTGAATGAAGAGGATAGGTAGGTTTTTTATTCGCTATCGTAATAAATCTACCTTTATTTAACTACATACATACAATTTCATGTTGATGAAAGAATGGATAATACTAGAGGAAATCATATAACGATGCTGATTTTTGAATATTAAAGACTACAAGAATTCGAGATGGTGCAGAACATTTTTGATTCAGGTGGAGTTTCGTTTTCTGAGATGGATGGTTTGGTCGTGGAGCTCTCATTGTTCTCCTGAACATCACAAAATTCAGGTAGATGTGAAGTTTGTGTTGATGATGTTGTTCAGGAGAACAATGAGAGCTCCATGACGAAACCGTCCAGCTCAGAGAAAATTACAACAATTTATTGTCGTACTGTACTCATGTTAGAGTCAGCCGCTAATATAGTTGATGTTCTATAAACAAGTTGGAACATTTTTTTCTTTTCTTCGGAAAAAGGATATTTGACAAGAAGTGGTACATTCGGTGGTTCCCATTCGAACGGCGGCAAATCGGTTTTGACATTTGGGTACAGGTAAGCACGTGCGATACGACCATCTGGAAACCCTGATAAAAAAGAGAGAAGACCGTTGTTAACAAGTTAACAAACGACAACAACCAACAGAAAAAGTCATTAGAGAAATCTGAATTAGAAAAATATCGTAGAAATTATATTTTGGAGAAATAAATGAAATGTATGGCGACAGAAGGACTAAATAACCTGATTTATTATTGAGATACATAGAAATCACATTGAGTTTTCATTTGAAATCAATCAACGTCAAATTGATGAAAGAGCATCAAACATATTTTAAAGAAAATTTGGCGAGACTATAATTTATAGACGAACTAATCAGATATATGATAACAGGTCTTGGAGTTTGACGCGAAATTCATTCATTCATTTGGTTAAATAGCGCTTCGGCGTTTTAGCTGATGTCAGTTCATGATGAAAACTCAAAATTTAATTCCTAACCATCAACCGTAAATCATAATCTTGATTCCCCACACTAGTTTATAACCCTCATTTAGTCCTAGTTAGTAGGTGGACATTCTCTTGGTCACTTTGGCGTCACTCAAAGGTCTCCCATAAATTTTAAACGGAAGATATACATAAACATCTGTTTTTACATACCTGGATATGGCTTCAAATTTATCCAACGACGTCTAATTGGATTTGATTCAGCTATTCTAAGTATTTTCATTGATTGTGGAGAATTTTGTGAACGAGTAGTTTGCCACCAATGTCTAAATAAAAATTGTTTTTTAATAATATAGAAATTACAAACTAGTGAATCTCTTTACTCAGTATAATCATTTTTATGGATAAGTTAATGATGAATTTATATTGCTTAATGCTCATTCTATGAATGTTATAGAGTCAAGTTTCAAAATAGTATTATTAAATGAACGATGAGATTTTATAAACAAAGATGGATGATGGTTAGCAGTGGGATCCAGGACGCGCGTTTCGTCCTATCTGGGACTCGTCAGTTGGATGTACATGCATCCCAGAGTTGATGTTTAGCCCTAAATATCAATGGGAAGATTAAAACAAACAATATAAATGAATGAGGTTTTAGTTTGTAATTATACTTTGGTTTTTCCAGTATACAAACAGGTAATTTGAACTTTTCGTGAAATTCAAGAAATACTGAGAGCTATTTATAAAAAGATAAAGGATTAAAAAACAAAGCATCTGTTTTAAAAAGGAATTAAACCTTTCAGTGACAGCTTTTGAGTACTGTAAGGATGGAATAAATAAAATGATGATTATTGACCTCCTAATACGTTCATGAAAAGAAAAAAATTGAACATGTACTGTTTTTTGTTTTTTCTAGTTATTAATTTGCTGTCCAAATTCTAGTGAACTAAGTTTTGAGAAATTGCGTGTGGGCATTATTGTCACAAAATGACTGGACAGCTAAAAATTCTGATCTCTGAAGATTTTCAGGGATGATTTCAGCGATATAAAAAGAGATGGAATAACAAACGATAAATAAGAAAATATAATCAGTGCCTAAATAGGATATTTAGAGAAAAAAACTCAGGATACCAAGTGCATGATTAAATTACAATGATTTGAGAACAGAATAAAATACGGTGGCTGTTATGTACTAGGACCGACCAATGCATATAGATGACCTTAAGCAACCGATACGCAAGATGGACAAGAAAGACTGATACTCTATACTTGACGGTCTGTCCAATACTAACTAGCCCCAAACGAAGAGGAAAACACAAGACCAATGATCACCAGTCCAAGATCGTTCTTATATTTCAGATAGACGTAGTTTGTATACAAGCAGATCAGACTACAGCACATCATAACATAAGAAATAACAATTATACATGATCAAGCAAAAAAAAAGTGGCTGAGAGTAGGGGAGACTGTGAATAACAGATTGAGAACAGTACATTTTGTAACAGTGGTAAGTGGGTCAATCGAAAACTTATGATAGAAGGAATTTATATAATAATAACCTAATTAATTAATAATTATACAATAGGAATATATATATAGTTAGTACAGGGAATTTACTATTCTTTTTGTCTTCGTTTAGATATAATAGTGATAGTTCATGGGTTAGATGAAAACTTATGATTAGGGGAATAAAGCGAACACATAATTCACTTGCTCATAGTAACAATCAAAGTAAGGGTAACAATATGGCAAAATATTAGATTGTTCAGTTTGTCACTTTCGCTTATTCTTCTAGTTATAATAGATCTAAGTTGATGTAGTTATTTATTAGAAAAACTTGAGAAAATGGAACTTACGTGAATTGTTCTAGTGGTTGTAAGATATCATGAAGTAATTTTTCTGAAGGTTCATCAACAACACCATGAAGCCAGTTGTTAATTTCACAATTTAATGAATCATCATCACCAACATCAAATTCACTCAATATTTCAATAGCTGTAACTGGACCAACCTGATCAATCCCATGTGTATAATCGCTACCGCAGAGAAGCGTCAAACGGAGAATATTCTCTATAGTAAGGCCTAAATATTCCGAATTGTTATGGTAAATGTTGATTACATTAACTATGATATACAGTTACATAATTGTGATAATAATAAAAACAATGAAATGAACTCGTAAGTATATTTATATTAGGCTATCATCTCATGTATGTATGATTTCGTCATCTAAATATGTGTAAGTAGGATGAAGAATATATTAATGAACCTAGTTTCGTAATATACGATTGGTACGAACGATCCACCTAGGGGAGTTGTAAAACATTGGTCTTAAAACCAATGTTGGGCATGAGCTCGAGAATCTTGAGGAAATAAATAGCATACAAAAGTATTCTTAGTTACCAGCTTACCATGGGATCTTATCTCATTACTTTGCTCTACTACATTTTGGATCAAACCTCTAGATCAAAGGCACGAGGAGTGGCACCCTAAGAAACCCCACCTGCTTCGATTCGGACACCCGGAGTAGTATCCTAGCCCACTCATAAATTTAATGATGATTACAACTGAGAAGAAAAGTTCTACTTATATGTTTCCCCTGAGTCAGTTAAATTAATAATATTCTAATTTGTTGCTTTAAGCAACAGTTTTGAATACATGGTGAAGCATCAAACACACATGTTGCTGATGTATGTCACCAGGTGTTCCTAACGATTACATTCAAATTTAAAGACAACTTATTGTAATATCGAGTTTACCTGTTATACAACAAACAATTCATCGAAATTTCAGTCAGGGTCAAGAATAAGGTCAAATACAATCCATTAGTGTACGATACGAATAATTTAATAAGCATTAGACTATTCCTAATCTTTCGTTTGATTTTCAGATTTTTATCATTACAGAAATATCATTAATCAATTGTCTCCATATGGTTCCGGGTTCTTATCATTTATTTCCAAGTAATGTAAACGTTGTAATCCTTTAATAGTGCTGCTGCGTTATCAGTCATTTAGAGTACATTTTTGCATGAGTTTATAGTCATGATCGAATTAAGCATAATGTAGAGCTGATCTGCTTTCTCTCTCTTCATACTCTGATTGGTTATTAGGTTATAAGGAGATCGAGAAGCAATAAACGTCAAGATCATGGTTGTTGTTCATTGGTCAATAGACGGTCATATGTGATCAGACTAGACAGAGAGAGGCCATATAACTGGTTTCTTGTTATTACACGAGATGTAATGCAATCCAACCCAAGAAAGTAACCTTTTGTTGTTGCTTTCTTCTGACATAACAGAGTTGACAATCTGATGGTTATAAAAGAACCAAGCACTAGGTTGTAAAGCGTGAATATATACACTTCAGATTAAAAGTATACTCCAAATATGAAGTATGGAACGGTGTACACAAGTAAGAATATTTTTTATTATTATGAGCAATCCAACTGTTAAATAATAATGTATGATTGACATACACTAAACGTGATTGAACTTAACATTTACTTATAATAGTAAACTATTACATTTTTAAACCAATTAAGTTACCTAATTTACGTTTTACTTCATCCAGTTTATAAATGGATGGATTTGTTGTACTTTTTAGATTATCACCTCCACCAGTACCAAACAAATGACGACATACAAGTTTAACACCGAATGGCCATACATCTGAATCATCACTTGCAACTAAATCGACTAGACCATGGCGTTGTAAAGCTACACATTGAGCTTCTGCTTCTTCCGGACTAACTACAAATGGAAATCCGAACAAATGAAGTAGATCCTACAAAATATAAGAAAACAGTACTTGATTGATCAAAATAGAACTCTTATAATAATAATAAATTTGAACTCAAACATGTCCAAGATAAACTGGCGTCTTAATATTTTCAAGAACTCGATATTCGAGCACTACTCAAAAAGCGATTCGAATCCTACTCAGTCTACTACGGGTTTATGCAAATACAAGTAACATCAATAACCCTCAAATAAAAGTGTGTTATTCGAGGTAGAGCGTACGAATCTATATTGGCTGAATTTTTTCCTTTCATAAGTAGGGCACAGGTTATTGTTCATACTATATGGATATTTGTAATATTTCAGTGAGTGGAAAATCGAATTCCTGACATTTTGCTCCTTAGTGCAAACCGCTCCTTCAGTGAATAAATAAATGACCGAACTAAATTAACACGAGCTTAAACAATATAAAGGAAACGAAGCAGAATATTTGGTACAATCGAAATAGCTTGGATTATATCAATGTCATTTCATTTCGATTGAGGTGATTCTGTATGTGTGTGTGATATAATCCTATGCATTTATATGCATATAAGTGGATGGGAAAAAACATGATATATTTAAGCGTACATGAGTCAAAATAAATTTGTGTTAATGGTACGAGAAGTGAATACAGTGAATTGAAATTGTTTGGATAAACCGTCCAAATTGAATAGTTAATTAGGCCTTCCTTTATATTGATAACTGTAGAGTTTAACAGTATATGAAATCTTTCAGTCACTCAGCTTTCTTTATAATTGGAAAGAGATTTTTGATTTATTCTGGCACTTTTAAAATTCATTCGCTGGTAGGCGAAAGTATCACAAACTGCTATTGATGATTTGATGTGTAGAATTTACAGTTCCATAAGATGATTAAGGGGCCACTTTGTGCAGCTTATGTTTTTTGGCACGGAGTCGAAGTCTCACAAGACTCTCTAATACATAGAACTATTACGATAGACACAACCTAATCTATAGATACAATTCTGTTTAGAAGCGCAAGGGATCTTTCCCATAATTCGAACTGAAACACGTAAGAGAATTGGTTATTTTTATAGAAAGTTTTAATTTTGTGCACTGCACTTTTATCATATCGTGGCAGTAAGGTAACACTACGGTGTACTAACCTATGATATTTCATTAT
Organism: Schistosoma mansoni; assembly: GCF_000237925.1. Lineage (NCBI taxonomy): Eukaryota > Metazoa > Platyhelminthes > Trematoda > Strigeidida > Schistosomatidae > Schistosoma > Schistosoma mansoni. The sequence continues at coordinate 8,311,312 of NC_031495.1, forward strand.
AATTGTCATTTAACAATAGATCATTCTCTTTAAATACATTTTTTATAATATTCTTTTTGAAATTATCAAACGGCAAGCTGTTTATTATAGTCGTTTATATTACTTGCTCCCTCTGAATTAATGATCTTGATTTATTTGTTTATTTAAACACATAAATATTGGTACAAAGAGGCACCAGATATGTATGCGCCGTGTCCACCAACCCGGTTAAAGCGCCAGACATTCGCTCTTCGCCCTCTCAATTTCGTGAACAACACCCCCGCCACGAGAAGGCAGTGAGTAGGATTTCCCTGACAGAGGCTATATACGCGTGGCCATGTGAGAGCATTTGGAGAGAGAGAGCGGACTCTCCCCACTCTCGGTCGTACCAGAGCACTTGGGAGCAATGATCTTGATAGCTTTTCTAAAAATATTTAGAGTCAAGCAAGTTTTTGCACCGAAAGAATTTACAGGACTGAAATCAATATGCCTATTTGAACGTGTCGGTTTACGGTAAGTGGTTAAGTAAAGAGTCTCATCTGAAATTTCTTCCAACTAAACCGTCTAAAAAATGGCAGAACATTGCGTTCATTTTCGAAAGCGAACTTGATACAAGATGAGAATATATTTGTCAGTTTAGAAGACGTTCGTAAGGACGTCTTTTTAATTGTTATTTACGTATGTGAAGCACACCCACGGTCTGATGGCATTAGCAAAAATATATAATTCTATATGGAACATAAATAAATTGCTTATGAATGGGGACGTGAGAGATTTCATTACTATTCAGTTTGTTCGTATAACATATAACTAGTTTACTAATTACATATTTTTCGTTACATAAACAAGATCAAATTGACCGTTCAATAAAACTAGACTATAGGCGAGGCCAATCACTTCAGTCTTGGAAAGCATCGATTATGCTAGAATTTCAGACCAATAATAATAATAATAAATTGATCTTAATTCTCTACTAAGATTGACTAATTTATTTAAACTACTCTTTAAGAACTTTTGAATTAATGAAAATAGAAATTCTGTTTTAGTGTATAGGCTTTATATCTCACAAATAATGGGTATTCCCTTTCAATGGGATCACTTTCTCCATAAGATATTTCCCTATAAATATTATTAAGGACGATCATAATATTTTGAAAAAGTTGTAAGAAACTTGACAAACAGATGACATTTGTAGGTTGTACTCGTCACGGACTAATCTCAATGGTTGAATTCATTAGTCAATTGAAGCTAGACCACCATGGAAAACCTGGAAGTACTAGACGGCCATTTCGTCCTAGTATGAGACTCCTCAACAGTGCGCATTCACAATCGCGCCTTCGAGACCGATAAGTCCTGTGTTCGGATCCCGCGAGCAGGATCGTGGATGTGCACTGCCGAGAAGTCCTATATTAGGACGAAATGGCCGTCAACTGATTCCAGATTTTCCACCTTTAGCCACTAATTTACGACTTAGAACCGCCCCCACCACCACCTACTTTAGTTTGGATAACTGGATAGTATCACCAGCTCTCGGACTTTAAATGTTGCTCGAAGTCAAGTACACATATTGACAGTACTCACAACTGTGTTCGTTAGTGATACAATGAAAAGTCTATAGATGATTTATAAATACTCATGTTGCTAAACTGTAATATTTCCTTATATTTAATGTCAGCAATCCCATTATGTAATCTTGACTGACTGGGCGTTAATAGCACACTTGAGAAATTAAAAACTCGAAGATGCGAACTTTGAAATTTACAAATAACTACCAAATTTTGAATTGAACTTATTTAAGTAAGTTGATAAAAGGTTTTGCTTCGATAGTCAGACGTTAAAGAAAATTTAAGGATTAAATTACCCTGATTTAGTTTGATAAACCAGTGTATCAATATAGGAGACTTTTAACCACAACTACTTAATGACTACCTTTAAGTTTGATTTCAACAAATAAAAAAGGAATTTTTTTACCTGGGCTTCTGAAATACAACGCGTAGTTGTCGACTGAGCTTGACGTGTCAAACGATCAGCTTTTTCTCTCAATACATCATCATCAATGGTATAGTCATCGTCGGGTAATTCAGATGATAATGCAGTTTCCTGTTGATTAGTTTCATAGGTAACTTCATTACTGACTAATTCTTCTTCGCTGACGACAGAATTTATTTTATCCTCGTTTTGAGCATTGTTTTCATCGACAGAATATTCTTGTGATAAGTTAGAGTCAGTAGATGTATTCGAAATTTCAACTTGTTCGTGAGTTTCAACTTCAATAAAATCATCATCGTTATCATCACTGCTACTTTTGATCTCATCATATTTATCCTGATGAAGTACTTGTAAAGATTCTGATTCATGTATATCGGAAGACAATACATTAAGTTCAGCAGTAATTTCATCTTTTCGGACTTCAATAAGGTCACTTGAATGTTCTGGAATAGATAATTCAATAAAATCCGATGACTTATCAAACTTGGAAATAGTAGATGAACTTTCTGGAAGAACTTCATTGGACATATCATCATTTAAAGAATCTTTTATAGGTGGTTTATTGTCATTTTCGCAATTATCATTAAATTGGCTTTTATTGTCAGTCACATGTGATGTGATAGACACTTGATGTTCATCTGAATATTCTTCAATATTCACTAGTTTGATTGGTGTACATTCAGAGTTATATACAATATTTTTATTCGTAGAAATATTTGTCTCTTGTGTTGAACATGGGTTTTCACTCATAAAACCGTCATTAGGTATTTCTTTGTTCTGGTCCCCTTTTAAAATTCCCACTTTTTTGCATTCATCCGACACATTTAAGTCCTCAGTATTATATGTAATTAATCTGAATAAAACAGAAAAAATTGTATATATGTACAGAACATTTACAAAAATTGCTTCTGAGCATTCACTATTACAAATGACAATATTTCAAATAAATCAATCCAACTAAGTAATTTAAACATGGAGCCATTCCATTGAATAACTTCCATAATACTGTACATGTCAACATAGTTGTTATAAACGAATACTTTCGTAGACTAATCATTTGAACTAATTATGTGAACCGCTAAGAAGAAATTTACTCAAAAGAAAAACTTTAATTTATTCACATACAATATCGGACATAGCTATGAATACATGATAATACCTAATATAGATTAATGCACAAATATAGGTGGTTCTTTTGTGTAGACGTCTCTGCTGGGGTGATCCAGAAAACTCCTCGCAAAAGACAAGAAAAGCTGACGAAACACTAAGATGCATTTTAACCAATCAGCATTCATTAGAAGTTTTGCCAGAAACATCACGAAAGTGAAAAATCACATGTAGAGTTTCTGATTGGCTGATTACTACACTGCTACTATGTTTAGTAGCATTCCAGAATTTTCGGGGAAACCCAAGGACTTCTAAAATACTATAAAAACCTTATATTTTGTGTACATGAATGAACCTTTGGAGTAAAGTGCTTCTCGCACATTTCGCGCCTTTTCTCTCGTGTTCAAGTCGCTGTGTAGATTTAGCTTAGGGGTTACGAGAATAGCTTAGGAACCGAGTACAGCATTCAATTAGCAAGACTTATCAGTCACAATGAATCAGATAATCAGAAAATAGCTGGTTACGGAAAAAGAAACTAATATTATCTCAATGTAGCAGGTACTTTTGACTTTCTAAATGCAAAGCACTTTTACAAGACCGGAGAGAACCTTTGCCTACACTCACTCTTAGTGATGAACTGTTAGAAGTAGTAGAAAAGCTCATGTGCCTGGACAGCTGTGTGTGCTGGTAGTAGAATGTCAGATATGAGGGCGATCTACGTATGGTGAAAGCTAAATCGGCTTACACCAATCTAGACCATCTTCGGCGCCATTGTAATGTTAGTGTGCTTGTTAAAGGCTGGGTTTACAATCCTGAGGTGAGAGCAGTTCTGTTCAATACTTGCGAAACCTGGTCTCTTCGAGTTGAAGATGTTTGGCCACTCTGTGTTCGATCATCATCATTGTCTCTAAAGGATTGTTGACAGTGACAACACCATGTTAGTAATGGAGAGGCTGGGCAATGTGTGATCGCGGACAATGACGATAATCCAATTAGTGTCCCCATCTTGAAATACCGAATTCGTTGGCTTGAACATGTAATAAGAATATTGCCTCAGCGAATTCCAAGTCGTGTATTATTTTCCAATGCCTAGCCTGATTGGAAAACTCCGCCTGTAGCTCCTCCGGGGGTTACTGCCGGTCCCAAGCTCGGGTAAAGGAGGAGGGTTGGGCATGGGGTTAGCGATCCCATCCCGTAGAAAACTAACTCGCTAAAAAAACGCTAACCAGAAAAATTCTGGTCGGCGGCCTATGCTCCATTGGGAGTAACAGACGTAAGTAAGTAAGCCTGATTGGAAAGAGAGGAGAGGTGGTCAGTGTATAACATGGTAATGTGGTACGAAAGGATGTTGTATAGGGCTGAGCTTTGTCAGTTTTTAAAGACTCGCGCGGTTGAAGTCCGAGAGATAGTGCAACTTAGGAGCTTGAAGCATTATCAGACATGGATCAAAACAGAAAACAATTGTGATCCCGTTGTAATTTTCTTCTATTTTCTTCATAAAAGTGAGAGGAACTTCTTGAAATGAAAGGAAGGATTTCTTCTAGATATAGTTTTCTAACTGGACTGCTTCTCGCACTACCTACTACTCTCATTCATTAATTATTTTTTGATTATATTCACCCTACTTCGTCCACCTCTTCACAAATTCATTCACCTATTTTTGTGTGGCGCATATTTAGTATGGTTCCAACTTGTACCAGCACATGTGTTCAAATAAATAAGCGTACAGAAGTGTAAAATCATCATTTACAAAGCAATCGTCTTCATCTTGAATGAAACCACTATTATTCGACGTAAAAGGAAGATACGTTGAATGATAAACTTGGTATGAGTCTAATATTTCGTATTGAGTAGGTGTAGTGCATTGAAACTAAGCAATTTCGCTTCTACTCATCAAAATTGAACATAATTTTCTGAGAATAAATTATGCTTTATCAATGTAATGTAAACCTGATCGATTCAACTTTAAGTAAAGAGGAGAAATCAACAGTCTGAAACACGTTTTTCACATAATAGACAAGTACCTAACTAGTTCTTCCACTAGAACTCAAAATTTACGATATTTACTGCTTTAGAATTTGTTTGAGTCTTACAAAACTGTTTGGAATCATCAGTTTATCTCAGAGAACTCAAGTGCAGTAGATTCATTACATTGTAATATTAAACAAAGTTGAAGACCCTATTGGTTGATCTTTGAAGATAATAAACTGAAGAAGCCTTGCCTCCACATCCCCTATCAATTACTTTCAAAATGAAGTGCCTAAGTGAAAAATGTCCGCGTGTGAGGCCGAAGGTTTTGGGTAACATCCCCGAGTGCAGGGTCATGGACCCGCACTGATGAGGATCCCCATACTATAACGAAATGGCTCTGCAGTGCTTCCAGGTTTCCAGTAGTGGTCTGGCTTAGATCAGTTCAGAATTTCAATGATATACATGCATATTCGAGCTTTCGAAAAATATACTCACCTTTCAAGATTCAACGTTGTAGATGAAGGCAATTTAGTTCGTTCATCCAACTGATTCACTGGAGATTTTTTTATGAGAATAGCATGTCCTACATCTTGTGACTGAATACGCATAGCGGTAGCTATGGTCTCAGTAGTCTCTGAAGTAGTAGTTGACTGCGTCATATTAGAAAACGGTAAAGTTGAAAATAACGACTGATTCTTTAGAATATTTTTTATCATAGAATTGTTTAATTGAAGAATTTGTTGAACAGCTTCTTGTTTAGTTAGATTATCAGATAACTCTTGTTGACGTTCTGCTAAACGACGACGTAAAAGCAAACGTTTCATTTGAACATCTGAAAACTGTTCTGGGTTAAATTGTGCTTCATGTAAAATTGGAAAGAAAAAAGATTACTGATAATGATGTGAAATATTTTATAAATGACTGTCAAGTTTCATCATCAGAGTGCTGCTTCTAAAACATACTGTTTATATACAATATATGGAATGTGGCTAGCAGTGGGATTCAGGACGCGCATTTTTTTCTATTTGGGACTTGCCAGTCAAAGGTCCTACGTTTGATTCCTGGACGCGGGATCGAGGATGCGCATCTCTAAGGAGTCCCATACTAGGAAGAAACAGATCCCTAGTATTTCTAGGGATCTGAAGGTGGTCTAAGATCCATTTGTGATTTGCACTATGAAAATTCCGCAACCTATACGAATCTCTTCATTCTGAAGTAAATAGTTGAAGGTCAAAAACAAACACTGTTATGAAGGAGGTTTTCCGTGACTGATGATAGAATTTTCTGACCGTTATAATCAGTGGGGTAGAATGCTGGTTGATAGATGAACGAGATGATATGATGTGTGGCTGAATGACAGATGCTAATGAGAAAGAACTATTTATGTAAGCCTCCGAATGATTAGAACCCAAAGACAAGACCATCCTAGCCAGATGAACAGATATTTTTTGTATAATAAAACAAAATTCTTATATACAGTATATGAACAAAAAGTGAGCATTATCAAATTTCACTGGCGATTGGAGGGATTCGCTTCTGAAGACCTGTTTGTTAGGCTAAATCTTTAGGCATCGTAACACTTCGGTATTAAATTCAAGTTTTTTTTCAAATGGTGGTCAGTTTAAGGTTTAAGGGTGAAAAAAGCTGAGTCAAATAACCGGCTAACGTTTTCCTCACTATCTAAGATGAGTTATTAATGTAAATTCAAAAGATTTTAACCTCCACAAATCTACTTCTATTGATTAGTGCCTGAGAAAAACTGAAACTAGAAAAGAATTATAGAATGGGACTTGAATAGTAAAACAGTTAGGCCATTAAAATTAAAGTATGAAATTAAGTATTAGATTAAAACAGTTTAGAACGTAGTACTGAGTTTTAAGATACATATTTCAGTCAGAAAGATAGAAAAACTACCCGGTTGGTTAAAACAAGAGTGGTAGGTTCAAATTTGTGTACTGATAGATGAAAATTGTAAAGTGCTTTAACTAATAAGCTACTGTTGAGTGAATCTGAAAACGTACTAAACGATTTTCATTAGCACAGACACACACACATAAAATAAGTACTCAGTCAGTCAACTGTAAGCAACGTGGAACTAAGTATATATGTGAATCAAGTTACAAGACCAATATATCAGTACAACAAGATGACATTATCCAGACAAAATACAAGTACTCACTTTACCTTCATCATTAACTTGTACTAAATTGTTACGGCATGAACTAGAGTCTAATGTTTCTCTCAACATCTGAACAACACGTAATTGGGCTGGTAAAGGAAGTGCACGGAATGCATCTGAGTCGAGATCAACCCCAGAAAATTTTTGATCCGATGAATAGAAAGCATCCTTTAAAAAATCGTTTAAGAGTTAAATATATTAATACTTTTTAGTGTTATTATTATTTAACAACATACAAATGTAATACAACATAAGTATCAAAAGAGGTATCACCGTATAGTGGATTACCATTGAAGCGTAGAAAAAAGATAAATAAAACTACTCATTTTGTGACAAACGAATACTTTAAATTGAATGACTGGTTTTCAATATCAAAAGCTGTTACAACTGAGTTATCACTGAGCTAATCGAATTCTATAGCTCTGAAGTTGCAATGTGATCAACTAGTTTACGTGTAACTCGATATTGTGAGTCTCAACTAACACAAAACCAAAGTCCAGAGTTTCCTGCTGACTGCATAGTGCACGCAATGTCGAGTCACTTAAACTAGCGTCCATATTGAAAATTGTTCAGTAAAATTCGATCAAATTTTAAATGAATAATCACCCATAAATATCTGTCCTACAAGAGTTTATTGGTTACCCAAATAGTTCAATGGTAAAATCTCAAACTCCGAATCCGAGTATCATCGGCTTAAATCGCACAGTGGGTATTGGTACCCTCAAGATTGCAGATATGACTTGTTAACGATTGTTGGCTACTTCTAACCACTTAACACATCAAGGGTATTAATTTGTTCTGCTATAAAAGTAGTTATATTGTAAAAGAGATTCTTCTGACTCACTTTCTTGAATACAACAGATTTCGATGTCTCAATATTTGGATTTTTCAACAGCTATTTAGATCATTTAATACATACATAAATCTGATGGGATACTCAAAGATTAGGCCTAACAGTCAAGTCTTACCTGATTTCAGAGTAAGTGAACTATAAGCTTATTTACTACAATGACAGTTTATCAAGTTTATCTGGTCTTCATATTTTGCATATAAGCGTGTTATTTTATCACATCAGTAAGATCTACTCATCTGACTACAGTAATCTTGTCTTTTATTTCTAATCATTCAGAAACTATCATCAGTAACTCGTTCTCCTGAGTACCCAACACTCGGTTACGCCGTATCATTGGGTTCATCTATTGATTAACATCCCATAAAAATTTCTTCCATATTTTCGATACGTTGAAGATCTTTATACTTTTTTCTGTCTTAACGGCAAGTTCGGAAAACTTAAACGAATGTATCAAGAGATTAAGCCTACTTGAATTTATTTAACTAAACAGTTATCCGAAGAACTTTCTAGACACATCATTCATGATATTCAACTACCAACGTGAAATAATTAATACTTTTTTGGTATATAATTTAATACCTTGAAAATTTGCCCGGCTAGCTCAGTCGGTAGAGCATGAGACTCTTAATCTCAGGGTAGTGGGTTCGAGCCCCACGTCGGGCGTCGTTCGGTTTCGTTTAATCTTGAAAACTTAGTGACTTTAATATTAGCCGAATACAGTTTAATTGAAATTAATTTTTTTTAAACTTTAAATAATGATGCCATCACCATTAAAGGTGATATATTGGCATACATCATTAGTGTGCAGTAATATCATGCTATTTTGAAAAGTCCCATATTTTATATTTACAACTCTATCTGTTCATGTTTTGTACGCATAAAATACACACTTCTATTTAGTGGTAGATATCTCTGAAAATCAAAGACTTAACTGTAACTATATCCAATTTGAGGATCACAACTTAATTGAAAAGCATATTGTATACACTACCAATATTAATAAAAACAATTACTCCTATCTAATGAGTAAATCGAAATAGTGGGAAACCCTCTATTTAAGCATTTACAACTTTTGGTGGGGATGCTAGATCCTCAGGAATCATTTTGTAAACGTCATACTTTTGTAATTTTATTTTGGAAATTTGAATTTCTTATTTTCGCTCCAAAAGCGCCTATTTTTATCTTCAGATTGTATTTCTTACTTGGGAGAACATCAAATGTTATTGGTTCGTTTCCTCTTTTAGTACACTATTTTTTGACGTTTTCCAAGGACATTTATGTACTGTATATATGCGCATGAGTTGTGTGTTTGTTCGTTCGTGCTTCCGACTGATGGTAGGATATACATAGCCCTCGGCTTGGTCTAGTCTTGTCCCTCTAGTTAGCAGAGCTGGAGCGCAGTGGAATAGTTTAGCTTGTTCTATTGTTGTTGCTGCCTTTCGTTTCTTTTGCCGGTTTTGGGTGATATCGCGATCTCTTGAAACGTAGGAGCTTTGTTACAGCTTATAGCAAGTTATAATTTTAAGCAGGGATTTATTAGAGCATTCACTATATCTATTTATTTAAACATTTCTGTGGATTTATTCTTCCATGCAATTTATCTAGCCAAATACTCTATCATCTACTTGGAATACGTAAAAAATATGGTGAATTGATGAAAGAATAATGAAATCTTTTGAACACTTTCAGTGATAGTAATGAACGAATATTTAGGATAGATTTCCTTTAAGACGTATGCATCAATGATTAAGATGATATTGAGAAATGTAGTCTAACAAATCAAACACTACGACATTGCGCGACCATCTTCCATTGTCTTTGGTAGGTAACTGCCTCACGCCATACACGGTTGAACTCCACTGGTCATGGCTTCTCACCTGAACCCTAGAAATTTTCTCTTAAAGTTAGTCACTAGTGAGACGACAATTTTCAGTACGGGCTGTTCATGACTTCAATGAGATTCAACAATCTACACAGCCCCATACTAAAAATCAAACACAACTTGACTTCGTAGCTTGATTACCCCCTGCTGATAGGTCGGTAACTGATGAAATTTAGCCATATGTACAAAAGCTTCGTTACGTTTTCTATTAATCTCCGTCGCTTATGAAGTAGGCGAGATTGCTACCTTTTCACTTGACGGTGAATGTCCTGTGCAACAGTTTATTTTTATAATAGTATAAAGCCCAACTTTAGGAGGCAAAAAACGCGTATAGCCTGCATGCATTTGATAATAAGTGTCTTCAAAGGATTACTCGCTGATGGTGGAACCACATGCGGGGCACTGATGACATATGATGTAACAAATGCGACAAATTAGTTGGAGATCGACAGCAGAGTAGTTCGAACATATGATACGCATATAATACGCACTAGTATAGTTTAATACTAAACAAATAAAGGGAAATCTAATGTTATTACTCTAAGAAGACTACTTACCAGATAATCACGCGCCAGCTCATCATATTCTAAACCGGCCTTTTCACTCAACATACGATCATTATCATTATTACATGCTGTAGAACTACAATGTAGAAAAAAAGGGAATTATACACAACCGAAAATTTATTTATTCCATATACAATAACTGAATAACCAGAGTTAAGTGATTTAAACTCGTTTTCTGTTGTAGGTGAATAAGCAATGCACCAAGAACAAGAAATCACAGAACAATCTGATCAATGGTTGCTTACACAACAGACAATAATTAGTAATATTCAATAATAATTAGCATTAAGCTACAAACAGAAAGTAACCATTACTAACAAACAAATACAGTCAAATTTATTGGAAAGCCTCACTTGTTTTGAAATGACTTTGGTTAGTTTCAATAAATCATTTAGTTCAGTTTAAGCGGTAAGGATGTACCCGAAAACATATGATGACACGATTTTTTGTATTAAATAACAGGATAGTGAAGGCGACCTTTGTGGTTAATTCCCCACCCACTTATAATTTCTTAACTTAATTCAAGGATCATTGCTACCTATTCTGAAGTAACTTACTTTCGATTCTTCTAAAGTATTTTTCGACATTCTAGTGAAGGTGCATTTGTGTGCGCAAGCAACTAGCCACATTAAAGAAATCTCGTTATCTAAAGAGCTGCAAAATGTCCGTGATTCCTAAAGCACGAGAATTCACCTCGGAACCGCATCCGCAGTGGAAAATATTTTGATCTCACATGCAAGAAATGAATCAACTATTTGCCGAAAATAATAACAAATTATATTATCAACAAACGCGCCTTTTACAAAATTTCAAATCAATGATCACGAAAAGTAAGTGAAATTAAAGGACTTTATTATCAGTATGGGGATTGTGGGAACTGTTGAATTTCATCGAGATCACCAACCGATCTACGTTAGACAACTATTGGAAACCTTGAAAGTATTGGACGGTCGTCTTGTCGTAGAATGACACTCCTCAGCAGTACGAATCCGCGACCACAAGACCAGAAATCGAACTCAAGGCCTCTGATCTCGCGTGCAAATACTTAAGTTCTAGATCACCAAACCGGGATCCGACGGTGTACGAGTCTAATTACAATATATCCATGAGATTATATGACCATCTTCTGTCGTCTTTGATGGGAAATTTCTCACATCCGAAACAGTCGCACTCCAGTTGTCACGGCTTGTTTGTACGATCAATGACTGTGATTATTCTTACCCTAAAACATTTACTATGAGTCTGCCACATTTGATTCATTTCCATATGTCCAGTGAGATTTCACTAATTTTACACACAGAAGAATGTTTTATTGTAGCGATTGAACTCTTAAAAATACCTTTTATATTCATGATAGGTTCATAAACCTACAATAACTGGTATACAAAAACGATACTTACGTTGAGTCTTGACTTGGAGCTGAGAACATCTTAGCATCTTCTTTAGCTTGATAAGAATCTGACTGTTGTCTCAATCGTCTTAATAATTCATGTTTCGCTGTAAATAAGCAGAGATAGGATGTTTACAAACAAAAGATAGGTATATGTATTTTCGTACATTAAATCATGAACTGATTCTAGTTAGATCACTATTGAGAACCTGAAAGCACCGAAAACCTGTTCTGTTTCATTATGGGACTCCCCAACAGTATACATCCATGAACCCATAGCCGGATATCGAACTCAGGACCTTAGGTCTATGGTATAAATCATATAAATAAGAAGTGAGCTCTTAAGTTAACTGAAAAATTGGGAACAAACAAGAAGTCTGAGCACGAATTCAAAAATATCAGTTGGATCATTCAAACATACTGTTAGTTATGTCCATAACTAACCAATCAAATTGTAGCTTAAGCCCCCCACCACGTTAATCTGGTCTGATGTGTTTGTAAACAATCGCTGTTGCATGTAACCTGCCAATTGAAAGACATTTTTATTCTATTATATTAATGTGATCCATAAATTTTATTCATTTCGATACGACACGCAATACTGGTAGGTATATTTTTGCGTTTCACCTAATGACTATAATTCTTTAATTATCGTACTAATCTAATTGCTTTATGTTTAGAAACAAATAAAGTTTAAAGCCAAGTTGTCCTTGTTCTGACTATAGTTTTCACATAGACCCTGGGATCGCCAGTATCGTGTTTACAGTTTTAGCAGTATATCTATAGGACAAATTAAGTCGTACACATACTTGACATGTGGCACAAATAAAACCTTCGTCTGTTAGCCAATGAATGAGTATACCGAGCAGCAGTTTGAGTTGTTTTATTGTTTGTCTATGAAACATTTAAAATGTAGGATATTCATAGGTTATTGGTATTTGATTACAGAATCCTTCGGAGAATTACTTGAGTATGTTGGAACCACCGAATAAGAAACAGTAAAGTTAGACAGACAGTACTAGTTGAAGATAGAGAATCTATTGATGAGGTGGTGAATATTTATAGAATGAGATAGTTGGGATATGTATTACATATAACCAACTACCTCTTATTTCAATCTGCGATGTTGTCTGGTGTAGTAGTAGGTTGTAAGAAAGCTAGGGGTGGCCAAACCAAAACGTGGCATCAGTTTATGAAATCACTGGCTACTGTATTGAGCTGTGTTGGTAGATTTAGACTACCTAGATGGAGTCTATTTGATTATCGTGACCCGCAGCTGAAAGTGTTGGTTGATCGGCTTAGAATCAGTTTAAATGATGCAGATGCATTCACTATGTTACATTATGGATCCTGAGATTTATAATTACCTTACACATTTCTTCATTCTACGGATTTATTCTTTCTTCTTGAATCATATATTCTATGCCTAATCTTTTCTACTGCTACGTATACTGTTACTAACTCAAATACCCTGAGATTTGTCTCGATAATTTCATCTCGCTCTTCTAAGGTAGTGTGGTGACTCGAAGCGACGCATTAATGTCTTGTGTTCTACGTTGTACATTACTGACTAACTTCTTGATTGATTTTGTTCACAGCATTTATATAATATTATTCAACTATTATACATTTTTGTAACTAACTTGGAGGTATAAAATTAGCCTACTTTGTCGACAAAATTTTCTCTGAACGGATTCAAATTTATGTGAATGGATTAAACAACTACGTAGTCAGAGGTCAATCGGTAGTCAGCAGGAATGCAAAGATAAATGAAAGCAAATCTTCTGTCAATAATCTTTCACAAACAAACTCATCAAAATAGACTGGTTTGATTCATGTGGAATAATTAGAACGTTTACCCCTACATAGAGTATCTGATGGGGAATGCTATTTGGAATGACAAGAAAAAGTTTTCCAATTAAAATATCCACGTCACAGAATACTAAAAAACCAAAACCAATCATTTCTGCTAGCTGAGTCAAAATTTCACATTAACTTAAAATAATGATTCAATCATAATATTTTATCTTTTACACAACTAATAAGTGTCAACTAATATTTTTTGGCTTAATTGAATAATACAACTTTAACTAACCAGTATCTTCAAAACATTCTGCTTTATCCGGTGATGTTGACAGTGATTTTACAGAGGATTCAGCAACACGACGTAAAAGTCGACGAAGAAGATTTTTTTGGGCCTTTTCTGCTTTTGCTTCGGATAGGTTACGCAACTGACGTCTTGAATTCTAAATAATACAAAATCAACATTCGAAATGTGACGGAACAAAACAATAGATTTATAATAAATAAAAATACAAAGAGATCATAATGCTTAGATGTCAATTAGTACATTGGACCAATCACAAATTGAACAAATGATCAGTGCATGCGATCGATCAAGAAATGTCTTGTATTTCTAAGGGATATATATACTGAAAGAGAGTATACATAAATTACTGATCCAGTTTAGTCCACATACTTCCCACTCTCGGTCCTTACATTTGAGTAACCGGTTGGACTCTTTCATAAGAAGCTCAAGTATTAGTGTCAGGATCGGACACCGAACAACACAACATTAATAAATATCTTATTCTTATAGTGTTTTAGAAAAATCCAGGATTAAATGCGAAATATAGTTAATGTTAAACTGTACAACTGTTAAATTATTTATATTACCAATAGAATTGTGATCGGTAGATGATGGACAATGATACAATATGGTTTATCGTTAACTACTTATGAGATCATGTTACTGACACAAGCCAGAGAATAAACTTAAACTATTTTTTATTGTGGTTTTCTTCAAGTATAATCTCACTTTTTTAAGCAGCATTAAATTTGATTTGTGAGGTACAAATTGAGTAGGTCGCTCACCCACTCGCCAATGAAATTACGGTATGATCAATAGGCTTAATCCTCATTCGTCATTTCAGTTAACTACCAAGTCTTTCTATTCATAAATAGTATCCTCTACGAATGGTGTATAACATTCACATTATACTTCTAATTTAATTAAACTTTAGACACAAGCCAGTAGCGATTTGTTTACAGTGATGTAGAAATTTCGTTTAATCTTTGATGAGGTAGATAAAACTAACTCCTGTCGACGAATTCAAGCACTTTTGATCTATCGACGTAATGAATTGTATCGAAACAGACAAATATAATATCAAAGACTATTTACTGGGTAATAAATTGTGAAATATTGAATTATTATCGGTATATATATGTCAAGACTGTTCAATTAGCAGCTAATCTACATCATGGAAAACAATCAAAAACCAGAGGACGTCGGACAGGTGTTTCGTCTCAATATGGGACTGCTTATCAGTGAGTACTCATGACCGTGATGAAAATTGATGATTATGAAAGGATTAGTACGGATTATATATAATTTGTTTCAAAAATAAGATAGATCGACTAAGAAATGTCAGGAAGATTTTTCAGAGAATCAGTGAGAATTTATAATTTAACATTTTTTCAGTTGTTCGATTTCGTCGCGAAACAGGACTACTGAATTCTTCAACTAATTAAATCACGATTTTATAGCGGTAAAATATATTAACTCTTCATACAATAAGTGTCACCCAGAGATCGGTACACGAATTGGTACACAGTTACTATAAAACAAGACACTAAAAATATACCATACAAAGAAAATGCGACTATTGAGAGATAGAAGAATGAAAGATTACACAATCAGTAAATAAATAAACAAGAGTACTAAAAAAACATAACTCTTATTTTAATCTATGGCTCACAACGTTTCAACCCACTGAGTATAGTCTCTAGGGCCCCCAACGGAGGAGTCGTGATAGACTGACAGATCCCAGTCCTTCAAACTCATCTTTCATACCGTGGGGCTATGTCATGAACTCAATAACCCTTCGTTTTTCCCCTCAGTCCAAGAGTCGAAATGCGATCTAAATAACAAAAAATCTGTGAAACTTGGCTTCACTTTATTGCTTAGATTTACTAAATAAGGGATTAAAATCGCATGAAATGAAATGATTTACATAAGAAATGTATGACTCACACAAAATGAGTTGCGGATCTTCAGTCGACCTAAAGTACGCTATGTTCCTACTTATCTTCATAAAATCTCTCAGAATTTGTAAGAGATAACTACTGATCTTTTGTATATGTAACATTGTATGTCAGTTTTAATTTTAGGGATAGTTTCTTCCTTGTAACAACAATACCACTATTCTTTATTTTCAATGGCAACCTACAATTTGCAGATACTGGAATGATAAAACTAGAAAACTACCCAGGTGAATAGTTTTGATGGTTAACCTATAAATCTGATTGCTATCATGTTCGCAATTTAACACATTACAAGGAATAAAAGCATTAAAATAAATTCATATCAAAACTAACGGAAAGTGGGGTACGTATTCATTTATATCAGCTACTCATCACAAAAAATATTTTATGGTTCAAGGAATTGTAAAAAGAAAATACTCACAATAGTTGATCGTTTCAGTGCTGGGGTTTCACCATCGAATACAAATACTGGCTTGATTCCAAAAAAAAGTAATTTGCATAAACGACGAAAAAATATAGCTAAATAGTTACGAGGACCACCTGCTGCGCCTCGAGATTTCACAGCTTGATGCAACCAGATGTTCATATCTACAGTGAATAGCATAATAAAGTAATATGTCAAAGTAAATAACTATTTTAAAATATCTGTTTACTAAACCTGGATGACTTAAAAACAGTTAGTCATAATTTCAAGTAGCAAGGAAGATTATTTGGAAATGGAGGAATTTTCGACAATATAGTGGTTATTTAAAGGTATTTATGGCCTAATTAAATGGACATTATCAATCATAGAACATTAGATGAGCATCATGGATACATATTGGAGTTAGGTTGACCGTTGTTAAGTTCCGAAAAAGATGGTCACTGCGACAACTTTGCACTTTAAAAACAGCCGTCCACAGAAACGTCACTAAACTCTGGTAAGAACATTTTAAACAGCAAATAGACATTGTTGCTGCTTTATCACAAATTTAATCAAACAGAAGCCGATCGCCTGATTTAAGAAGAATTATCCTGTTACCCGAAAAGAAGCGTTAGCCGTAGTAGCATTCATAATTAAATACAGACCATAGTTTCTCTGGTAGGTACTTTTTAAAACAAATAGATCACAAGGCGATCCAGTGGCTTCAAAACTTTAAAGATTGTGAGGGGAAAACAACACAGTGACATGAGTACGATTTTAAGTGTATTCATCGATTAGGGTGACAACACAAGAATACAGGCTCCTTATTTCATTCATCAGGAACTGTACCCTTTGGATTAGTGATAAACTTTAGATTAAGTGCCCAAAGTTTTCAGGTTAACGAGGGAGTGCGTGTAAAAACGAGTTAGTTGGGTCCTTTGTCATAGGCCTATACGTTATAAAGAAAACTTGCTAAATTGTGGAGTGAAGGGAGAAGTTGAAGAATACAATCGACATTATAAACGACTGAAGAGGTACAGAGGAGTAATGAATAGCTCTAGAAATAAAGCAACTACTGATACTGATTCTTTTCTAATAGAAAGGATAGCAGGAGACCCGGGTACCAATGGAGAGAAAGCTAAGGAATCTAGGAACCAAGGCTGATTGACAGTGAGGTTATAAGACGGTTTTGGACCTTTTCGTTGGTGAGAAGGTGAAGTTTGACGTGGTAGCTCGTCTGGATGCTAAGAGACTGAGAACCTAAAAATGAACAGACTCACCTGTGATACAACATCTCTAAAGGTATCTAACAAAAGTAGTGACTGCTAACGTCTTTATCGGATAAGATTTCTTGTCATTTCCACTGGTGTTTCTTCAGACGTTGGCAAAAAGACCTGTTGTTTTTGGCAGATATCACGACACTAAATTACATTTTTGACAGTCCCTAAATACTTAAACAGAAACAGAGCACCCCAAGAGACGATGATAAATACCACCAGTATAACAGACATGTTCAGTATAACTATCTTCCTTTAAAAACTGGACAAGTTTAAGTAATAGAACAATTTACTCAAAACTACTTAAGGGCTCTTTAAGCTAAGGCAGTCTTCTATAAACTAAAAAAATGGCTAATAGCAATACGTTTAATATTGAGTCTCATATTGAAAGATGAACATCAGTTTAATTATTCCTCCTTACACTTGAAGGTTGTGAATAACAGGTAATTGCTTGATTAAGTACAGGAAAACGATTTTATTCACTTAAGATTCTAATGGAACTTGCAAGATGCATTTTAGATTAATTATTTGTCAAAGGCAGACGTCACTGTAATTAGTTCTAATCGTTCGTCCTTTCAGAGCACATTTTAAAGCTTTGCATTAGCTAAACTGTAGTCACTGAGTACACAGGAAATTATTATTTTTATTTTATTTAAACGCATAAATATTGGTACAAAAAAGCACCAGATATATATGAGCCTCACAAATCTCATTTGATTTGTGTGAGGGCTGTGATACTGCCCAGGTGCCCAAACTGAAGCAGGTGGTTTTCTTAGGGACCCACACCCGGAGCCTTTGACCTAAAGATCTGATCCACAAGGCAGTGGAACATCGTGAGGAGATGCATTCCCATGGTAGCCGGTGATCAACGATTCATTCGTACGCCATTTGTTCCCTCAGGATACTGGAGTCCATGTGCACCATTGGTTTGGAATCAGGGTTTTCCAACTCCCCTAGGTGGATCCTCTATATCCACCAACCCGGTTAAAGTGCCGGACATTCGCCTTTCGTCCTCTCAATTTTGTAAACAACACCCTCGCCACTAGAGAGGTAGTGCGTAGGACTTCCCTGGCAGAGGCTGTATATTCGCGTTGCCATGTGAAAGCATTTCGAGAGGGAGAGCGGACTCTCCCCACTCTCGGCCGTACCAGGGCATTGGGGCATTAGCTATATATAAATAACTAGATTTAATATCTGGTAGTTACTAAGAACAAAACGTCAGATAGAGGACTTTGAAGGTGATTTGAGCCTACTTTTGGTTCAAAATAATAAAACAAAAATAACTAGACTTGCCGATTGCTAAAATTTTTCCAGATAGCTGTTGTAATTCTATAGGCTCTCGTGCCGGCTCTAACAAACGCCATAAGCCAGGAACTCCCATTAGAAATGTGTTAAATGTCAATTATCGGACCACAGGTGTGATGTTGATTGACTGATTTAAATCTACTTAAACATCTATAGTGGATATGGGGTTTAACTGCAAGAAAAACACTTTTTTAAAATAATGTTCGCATATAATCGGAGAAAAAAAATTTGGCCATACATCAAAAAGTTCGGTTATTATCAATATGTTATGCGTGAATAAGCGTTTTTTTAAAGCAAATAATATTTTCAAGAAAATGAAGATTTTTGCTCATCGATCATTCGATCGTATGAAGTTTTCGTTGACTGTGGGCTTAACGACAGTTCCATAAACGTCTGTCCTTCAATCATGTTGCTTCTGAAAATAGACGTACTAAGATTTTTGCGGACAACCAGCTAGTCTTTTCAGTAGTTCTAATCGCAAAACTTTTCGGTTCAATATCAATCGATCATTCTCTTAAGCACGGTGGACGAAAGCGTACCAATCCGCAGGATCATCAGACCAATACAACTGAACAACTACCTTTTTATTTTCAAGTTACTGTCCTGTTAGAGTGGTACATATAAGAATCCCGAAGAACATTATTGTTGCCCGTACTTACTTAAATACTCATGAATTTCCGCTAACCAGAGGGTTTTATTCCTATATTAGAATTTCATCTCAGCTCAGATGCAGGGAGTCTAGACTCCGCTATTTTGCCTGCTGCAATCATACCGACTACCGCATTTAATACTTTAGTACCTATCTTTCGTATCTTTTGCGTTCGCTACATATACTTCGTATCTACTACAGAATTATGGGGGTCGAAAAAGATTCTACTATTGAAGTCCAGATTCAGATCTACGTGCTCTAATTACCGCAGATAACATTCACATACACCGTCAGACTGGGAATCTCAGACAGTATTTAAAACGTAGGAAGACTTCCATCGAAAACTTAGGATTTATAAAACAGTTAGCACCAACACTAAGGATGAATATACTTGTTAAAATAATTAGGCGAGCTAGCACGTACGTGAACACACAGGTGACTACTAAATTGTAATTTTAATATTTATTACGTTAATTTCCTACTTCTCACCGACAAATTTCAATTGTGTCATATTAAAATTATGAAAATATTATAAATAAACTGACAATATACAATCTAAAAAACACGTTAGTGAGTTTTAAATCCATAACATTTTATTACCCTTCCTACTTTAAGCTTACTTATAGTACTGTATTTTACTCATGCTTTCATAACCAGAGTCTACTAAAATATTAAGTAACGCAACTTTCGTAGTTCACTCACATTGTCTTCAAATCTCAATAATCAAACTCCTGTCTATGTAGCGGACTAGTGAATGAGTCAAGCTAAGCTTGTTGCTCCTGTTGGGGCGAAAATTGCTGATGAATAAGCCTCCAATCGACTCTGTACTGAAGTCTCCTTTTCATTTATTCTTAATTGCTATTCATTTTTTGATACCAAACGGTACTCAACACCATACATCAACTTCTTTGGTTATGAGAAAACATTTGATAGCGTGGATAAAATAACTTTGTGGAATCTTTTTTTGACGTTCTAGGATGCCAGAAATGATTGTAGCCATTGAATGGAGTTCCTACAAAGGAGTCAGTTGCAACGTTGTGTATGGAGGGTAGCTCAGCGATAAATTCCAAGCAAAGACTAGTGTCAGATAATGCTGCATGCTCTCAACTATTCTCGTCGTAATAATTGTTGGCAGGACTATTAAGACCTCCTCTCAAGGGAATCACTGAGCACCAGGAGCACATAGAACGCAGTTGAATGATTTGGATTTTCCAAATGACAGCCCAAGCATAGCGCACAGCAAAAGATGTGGACGAAGACTGGCTGTATGCAAGTAGATTTTTCTGAAGTAGACCTTAACAATAACAACAAAAAGAGAGAATTTCGAATTGCAGCACGGGTAGGGTCAACCAAGTCGTTTTTGACAACGAAGTTCTGGAAGAGGTAAACGCTTCTGGAGTACTTAATCAGCGTCACTGACAAACAGTCAAGATCGTCTGAAGGTGAAAACGGTTTCACATTAAAGTAACGTCCAATTATTTCCGTGAAAACATTCCAACGGAACTGTCTTAATGAAATCCGCAGTGAAATGACGGTTAAATTGTGCTAAAAATAGGAATGTGTCTTGTTAAAAGGAAGTGAGAGTGTTGGAACTCACTTCCATCAAACTTCTCAAGTTGCAATGTTCATGTACCCTAAATCGAGGAGTGGTACTAGATAAGCTTCGGATATCACACACTGCCCAAATCTTCGAAAGCAAACGAACCAATGCCCCTTAAAACTACTTTTCCATCACATATCTGTCGACTGTGGTGAATCGATGGACCATTATCCTCAATCTCAAGTGAAAAATGGATGCGGTATACTTCGGCTTCTTTTGATAGGATCATTCATGCATGTCTGATCAATGGGTTAAACCGATGTATTCAGTTCACGCTAACAGACTGACTTTTGTAGCATCTAAACAATCCGTGTTTTAGTGACAAAGTGAATTTCTGATTCTCAGAAACAGAGCTTAGCACTAGGACCTCCGCTATTTTTTATTCGTATAAATGTCCTTCCTCTGCAAATGTCCTCTTAAGTATTGCTTTTGGTGATAGTCTCAAGCTCTGGAGAGAAGTCTAAAAGCAGAACAATGAGCTAGCACTTTAGGAAATGTGATTTGTCTTCAACTTGGATGAAAATTAACTTATTTTCAGTATTTCAAGGTGTAGAGTCTCCCACTTGAAACTTGTTACAAACTACGCGTGCAGTCTACACAGTGAGCTCCTAGAAGAGATGTAGTTTGGTAAAACTCTAGAATTCTTATTGCCCCATTCCTTAAAACCGCTTTTTGACTTTGATAAAAACGCCTTTAGAGAAGACTTCGGACTCATAACTTTGAAGATCATGTTTGGCCAATTACACAGAATATTTTGATTTATTTTTAGCAGTCCTATTCGTCTTCACTAGCAGTAGTAAAAAATGACGCTTTTTTAACTTCTAAGGGATAAAATTATTCCAGAGTATTGTCAAAGTTGAACTGAATTAGCTTGTGAGCTTAAGTTCATGATATTAAAGAAACGCCTGAAAATACGTGTTTACCTTTTAAGAAAGGTGGCAAAAAGGAAAACTTTAAACGACTTAAAAAAGTCTTAAATACCCCTAGGTATCTTCCAAAAATTCTTGCTTCACATCATTTTATTACCTAGGGACCATACCCATAAATTAGAGGTAAAATGAGGTGTACTAGACTGTAGGCTTCCACTGTGCATTTCACGAGTAGTCAGGCCTTGGAATTCGTCACCGGATTTAGTTTCTAAATAACTTCCCTGCGGTTCTTCATGAAGAAAAGCGATATACCCTTAAGGAACTAGGACAGTATTTTATGCTAATTTACTAATGTTACTATGGCTTCTGTTTGTTTCACATACATATATAACTACCTACAGTCTTTGGTAATTTTTTGCTTCCACATAAAAAATAAGTAGAGTGGAAAATTTAGCAATCAATAGAAGGGCAAATACTGATGTTAGATAGCATGCATATATTAGTTATTTTCCCACTCCTCTACAAACACGTTCTCAGTCACGTAACAAACAAAGCAAGACTAGAAAGCGAAAAAGAGATGGGAGAAAAAGTCGTCCTAAACTGCCTGCGTTGCCGACTATTGCTGGGGGGAAATAACACAAAAGCACTAAGTGTGTCACACACACGTCACTCATTAAAACCAGTGACTGGGCATATGAATATAATTTCTGTAGCGTTACGTCACCACTGATCGTGGTTCTGGTACATTTTCTCCTGTGTAGAAAAAATACACCAACAGAACTTACAAAAGACAAGCATGAAACCTCATCGACAACAACTGTAGCCAATCTTACCTGGATACGACATGCTCCGTCAAATGCGCGACTACGAGTGCCGTAAACCGAGCTCATGCACCAAAAAAATTTTTGACTGTCATTAATGCCCAGAATCTTTTGGCGATAAGGAGCAGTGGGTGAGTGTTGGGAAGGGAAATAACAACAACATAGCTCATAGAATACAAACAAAACTTTTTGATTTCACTTAATGTTCCAGTGTTAGAGAGCATCTTATTAAGAAGTAGGGAAGACTTTGATTAGGAACAATGGGACAAACACCGTAAAATACTGAGAAAATGTATCACTTCAGCTAAGCGATGCCGCTTGTTTATGGGCCAAAACTTATCAAAAAATAAACCCCGACTTCTAAGTGTAACTTTAGTTTCAACACACGTCACAGAGTAAACTTTGCCGAAAGACCATTGATTTAGCTATTCCAGATAGACACAACAAACCATGGGTCGTAGAAAATGTTTCTGAAAGATCAGCGAAAACCCGAGAACCCACCACCATGGTGGTCCACGGAATGCCTGTGATCATAGATGGCAGTCTAAATGATGCCCACGACCATGATACGCAACGGTGGCGTTGTCTATCACGTAGCATAGTCCTCCATATCACCACAATAATTAGCACGTTCAGGCTACCCCAGCCTTAATACCTGACGGGCATAATGCCTCTGTGTCCAATGGTCGTGAAATTTAGGAACCGAAAGGACCTAACTAAGGTTTTTTATGCATGGTATGGATCGAAAAAGACTTTTTCAGTCACATCTGGCCAGAATACTTCGGACAACAATCTGCTGAAAACTCAGAAGACAGGTGCTGCCGTAGAGGAGAACCAAGCGATAAAACTAATCTCCAAGTGCCTCAATCGCAGCATAAAAGGACTAAGAGGCAAACTGGGAGGAATCAGAAAAATGTGCCTTGGGTTAGGTCTGAAGCTCAATGTCTCAACTAAAACATGGCTATGACCTGAAATCATGGATGGGAAAGTGAGCTGGCAAATCATGTCACTTTTCTTATTCCATAATGTGCACAAAACACGAGGTGGAGTGGCAATGAACACTAACAGTCTCTTCGAAGCCGTAACACCACGCACTACGGAATTTACCGAGTTGACAGAGTTATGCTGATGTTACGTTAGTGAGAACGGCACAAAGTACTTGATTGAAGGAATATACCACCCCCTTCATGGTTTCTAAAACCCAAGATGATATGACCATACAAGCCAAAGCTTAAGTACCTGTGGTTCGACCAGGTACTACTAGCTGGAGATTTCAGCATTCCATTATCGAATTTCAGCAAGCAGGATACACCTCCTACAGGGCGACTCCTTAGGCGGCTTGCCAAGGCCATCAGAAGTTCAGGACTGACTGAACATGTGGGTCAGAATAGGACAGAGACTGAAAACCCTGAAATTCAAATTATTTACTGAAAAATGATTAGCTTCTAGTTGCCCATGTTCATGTCCATGCACCTATTGGAAGTAGGGACCACGGTAAAGTCATATTTAGCGTTATCACAGACGAAATACTTCGGTGAGACGAGGATACTTCTGACCTTTGCTACACCGAAGCAGACTACATGATAACGAGAGGGCATCTTCAACACGCCTCATTGTCACGAGATTGGTTGGAACTAACGGTGAATGGTCACTGGTAGGTAGTGAGGAACATCATTCTGAACTCTACCCAACACAATGCACCCCAGAGTAAGCACACGAGGGAAAAACGAACATTCTAGATTATTCGAGACACGGAACGCTTGCCAAAGGGCTAACGGAAATTCTGGCATATCTAAAAGGTGTCCTTGAGGAAATCTGACCTCTGCTTTTACTAGGTATTGAGAGACAAATGCAGCACTGAAGTTAAAAATGATAGGAGACATCTTCAAGACATGCTGGCAACCAAAATACAACCTAACTTTACACACTTCTCTGCAGACTCATGACCGGGTGAAAGGTCACAACCAAAGTGATCTGGACTCTTAGAAGGTTATATTAGCGATAAACAGTATTCAGTTTTGAGGTGTTTGTCTTTTTGTGCTCATATAATACAGATTTCATTTAGTGACATTTAGCCTTCTGGAAGAATAACGCCATTCAATCGTATCTTGTGAATAGAATGCCTGTTGTACGGTGTGAACACCGTCACCTTGGTAAGTTTCTTGTTTACACGAAAATTTAGAAAGACAAATCGATGTGATCTGCTCCATACTTCATAACGTGTTGACTGTTGTAAGCAGACAGAGAGCATTAGTGAAAATCCCATCTGTAAGTAGTTGGACTCACTATCCATTTCTGGACTCATCTGATTTAAGGTATATTGTATTACCACACAATGTCACCCATAAGGCTGAATGAGTACTGGAAATCTCTGTCTTTTTAATAGCTTCGCTCATGTTAGTGACTGCGGTGGGCAGTTTCGAAGTCATTTTATGCGCTATGGTTCTTTAGTTTTGAATACTATGATAAATACTAACATTTATAGGGAAGCACGCATTAGCTAATCAGTTTTTTTTATTCTTTCGGATGGTTTCAACGAAGAAAATTGTGGAAAATGACGCAAATTTTAAAACGATCTGTAACTTGACAACAAGTTCTCAATTAAAAGACTAGCTTTGGGAAGATATTTATGATTGTATCAGCTCATCTAGTTATTAACAAGTTAACGATATGCCGAAGACCGATTGATACTGAAATACATTGCCAATAAAACACTCTTGGGATAATACGCCTTAATACATACAAACCACACTGCCAAGTCACTATTTTTCAGATTGAGCCATATACGTTGGTTTAGATAATCCGGTCGGGTACAGCTAAACCACCAGGTTCTACGTTGCACGCGATTGGCGATTGCTCCGCTGTAGCTCTTCGAAGACAAATAAATGCAACGTAAACACAGCACAATATGAAAAAAGTGAGAAACGAGTCTACAGTAAATGCATGTAAGAGTACGTTGTTGAAAACAACATATTGTAAAGGAAAACATCACACGTACATTGCTATAAAACAGACATAACAGATGTCGCAATAATCAAATACAAACATTTCTAAATTGGAAGTTATCATGCGGGGAAACAGGAATTGGTAAATTACTTGAAAGACTGACTGGAATTGAACACAATGAACGGAAGGCTGTGTTTCCGTTTTTAACATCGTATGTTCTTTGACTAAGTAACCACTTACACGTTATTCTATCATCATTTAAGGGTTCTTAGGAGTCAAGACAAAGTGTTATAGGGACAGTTTATTCACAAAGTTCAATTTGAAAGACACGAATGGCACAAGGGCGAAAGAGCAGACAGCTGAATATCAATTAACAAGTGAACATGTTTGTACGTCTGAGTGGGTATTTGAACAGTCTA
This sequence comes from Schistosoma mansoni, assembly GCF_000237925.1. Taxonomy (NCBI): domain Eukaryota; kingdom Metazoa; phylum Platyhelminthes; class Trematoda; order Strigeidida; family Schistosomatidae; genus Schistosoma; species Schistosoma mansoni. Next base: position 8,337,564 of record NC_031495.1, read on the forward strand.
AGTAGTCAGTGTTTAAATGAAAGAGAAAAGGGAGTAGGCTTACACATATAACATGGTTGGACCCTTTCGTTAGGTGTTGATTTCTTTTCTCTCTCCTTTTTTTCATTCTAAGTAAATATTATTCCTAAGATTACGAAGTTTTTAATTAGGACAATAACTTAAGTTACGCTTACATCAACTTCTCAGACTCATTTTATCTTCACTATGCATATACGACTCATATATATTGATTATCCGTTGCCCTTTATTCAGACTTTCATGGCATCATTCCAAACTATGGCTGCACAAACACTTATTCTAACGTTATATCTTACCGCACTAATAAGTCATTTACTTATTATTTCATTTTTTATTTTGTTTTATTATTCATTTGGCGATAAATGCATAGTCGTTTATTCTTGTTCTGCGTTCATAAACACACTTATTAAGCTGTTTGCGTATTTCACGTCTCCTTTATTTCTACTTACTTGGTTTCTCCCTTTCCTTTTTTAAAATCAATTTAATATTCTTCTCAATTACACATAACCTGATCTATTATTATTCTATTGTTAATATTTTGTTTTATTTTTCTCTCCTTTTTCAAATGTGGCAAATATAATGCTCACAGTATTGAAACTTGTGTATTATTATACTTTTGAAGAAACCCGAAATGGTCCCTTCACAACATTTATGTTCCCATAAGATGTTTGTGAATAATAATACGTTCATTTTAATATACCTCCATATGCAAATATATACACAGAAACGGTCGAGAGAACGGATAATAATACAGCTTGAACACAGGATGTGAGCATTTAGTTAGGAATATTTTTAACTTGTAAACTAACACCATCATCATGGATGTCGCTTTTTGCCAAAGAATCATGATCCGTAATATTCAGTGTGGTAACTACCTATTTATTCACAGGCTTATATAAAAGCTTGCCGTTGATTAGCATGTAGTCTCTCAGGGAGAGTCATGAGTTATACCGTCTCAATCGATTTTCTGGGCGAATTCGTTGCGTTATGCCCCTTGTCGTTGTCGGTCGTCTGTACCTTTGGAGAGACACTATTTATTGCAAGCTAAAGTCTTGTTTCTGGTGAGCTTTCATATGTCATAGTTCAGCCAGAAGAACCTTGTAGACTTTACGAAAGACTGACAGAAGTGGGTTTCGCTGTTGATAAACAGAAAACTAAAATTGAACCTTGGAATAAGCTTCTTCAAACTATCCCTAGTAGTATAAGTCAAAACTGCCCATCAATAATAAATTACAGATGACTTGTAAATTATTGTTGTTAACCAATTACATTAATTCCCCCAATACTTGTGTTTTTGTTCCGCATCGATTGAGATAAACGCAAACCGACAAGTGAAGCGAACGGCCCAACAAAATGGACTTACAGACACATATATTTAATTCCGATGTGAATGAACAAACATCAAGAGTTCCAACACTTCGGCCCCATAAGTAACGAATATATTGATCGACAAACAGCGGCAATACGTCCAGAGTAACATCGCAATAATCTTGTATTTCAAGTGTTTTCGCTGGGCCAGGATACTCTTTTGAAATCGTCCCTAAAGGCGCCATAGTTAGTTCTCTTGATGTTGTGCACCGGCACAGGTCATATTGATAGAATAATCTGAAGGGCCACTTGATGCTTATTAAATCATCCAGCAGGGAGGTCAGTGAACGAAGAACACTTTTTCTATTCTCATAAAGGAAAAGGACAATCGACGAGCACCATCCGGTTGCACGTCACGAGAAGACGCATGCAACAGTGGCTCCACCTTGTATATCTACTAAATGTTAATAATAACAAAACATTTTGTTGCCTATTCAAAGTATTTATTCTAGTCAAACACATCACTGTCACGATAGCATAAGTATTAACTAGGGGACTTGACCACGAAGTAATCTAGGAGGTCACACCACTCCCTAACGATTCTGTAATCATTCACGGAGATCGCCTATGCTGATGGTCTACAGGTATTAGTGCATGATCTCTTTATCATGGGGAATTTAAGACCAATAAACAAGCAAGAATTTTGAAATTTGCTGTAATACAAACCGACCTGGATTGGAAAAAGATAGTGGTGCATTGGAGTTGAGTAAGTTATAAAGTCGATAATCGGTTATAATTACCGTATAAAAACTCGCAAAACTGCACCAGGTAATAGAGACGTGTTGCACGAATTGGATTGGAACAATTACAAATGAAACATAATATACTTCAATTGTACCCGCAAAGGAGGTATTGGTAATGCCGCACCAATAAACTTGTAAGATTCATTGGGGACAGTAAGTAATTAAATACTACAGGTATACAATAAGTACTTGGCAAAAGTGAAGAGGACCTTGAGGACTCGGGAATACTGCCCGAACCTCAAGTAAATAAGTTTAAGTCAAACATCCAACTGTTCAAACATTAAAAACTTTGCTAACAGTTAGAAAGTCGAACATCTATCTGATCGACGATAAATATGGTGGTTATCGGATTTCGAGATTTTGCATAAAGTGAAAGTAAAATGTCATTCAGAAAACACAACAATAACAACAAAATTGAAGATTCGACATCGGTTAAGAAATTACAAACGATAGAATAATAACAACTGTAAATAAACTCAAATAGAAACTGAATATATATGTATGTCAACAACGACGGAAGAAACGGTACACACCAAGAAAAACAAGTGGTACGTTATAGGAGAAACACATGGTGAGATTTTCTGACATGTACTTATGGGAACGTACAAGTGGATTCTACACTTGGTTAGTGAAAATGCTTATCAGACTAGGGGCACCCTTTTGGTCCCCATCGGGTACATGAAACTTCACATACAGACAGGTTAGTCCATATTATCAAGTTACTAATATAAACGGTCAATTTGAAATTTTTGTCTAAGTATTAAGCAAGATTAAAGTTACTGACTGGCAAGGTATAGGAAAAGTTTAATTCTATGACTCCTTCGGAAGTTTGAAGAAAGTCACATATTACTATGTCAGTCCTAGCAAAAGTTGTGATACGAATAAAGGTTAGAATTGTTTGTGGTTGTAAACTAGAAAATCATATAATGTTTAAAAATAGTTTTACACAGAATTGACTCAACCTGCATTTACTAAGCAACCGCCAGATATCCCTGTTCGTCAAAATCAGTTAGGGTGATAAATCTGTAGTGGGTGTCGAGTCGAGGACGGACTATGATCACCACTACTATTCGATTACGCGTCCAAAAACGACTTGGTTCCTTTGATAACTCGTAAACCAGAAGGCTTTATTAATCCAGATCAAGTACATTTATTGGCGATCTCGTGGTATCGAAATAATACCGAGACATGCCAATGGGTACAGGCGAAATGGGCAGTGCGTGAGAAAGTTCGAACCAAACAAGGCGGATAGCGAAACAAGAAGTGAGTCTGATACAGTTAAACAAATACAGTAAAACAATCTCTGGTACAATTGGTTACAATAATAATAATTGTTTCTGTTATTCCAATCGTGTTCTTATCGAGACTGGCCGGTCACTACAAATCAAATGCTTAAGGTCTAGGAGCCCATTTTCGGTATAAAAAAATCTCACACTAGTCTACCTCTGACTTGATAAATAGTGCTTTTCAATTGCTTGTATTTAGATTGATAAAAATAACCGTATTAAAGTTAACTTGACACTCACCCAGATAGTCAGTAACAATCACATCAAAATAATGACAAACTAGGATAAAAACTATGTAATGGGTACAGCTATTGAGAAAATTGACGTGTGACGGCTAAAGCTCTGTTCATAGCTGATAAACAAAGACATCCAAAATACTTTACAACACGTAACATGCACACAAGAACACATAGTTTAACTTATTCTTCACGGTGTTTATCATATAACAGCCCACCATGTTGAGTTTTTGAAACGTAACCTTCCTGAATGAATATATGAATAAAGAATGTGGATGAATTGTCTTTAAACTTTACTTTTGCAGGGTACATAAGTTTGAGCGAGACACTATCAAAACGATTTCCGGCACTTAGACAACGCTTTTTGAATACTGAGGTCCTGTTGAGCTGACTGAGTTTGACATGGTTAGTGATTACTCATCACTGAAGTCATCCTAAAAGAGGAAGTAAAGACAAGAGATGATGTATGCACCAAAAATGGGTAAAATGATTAAAAGGTAAAGCCACCTAAAGTTTTGAAGAATTCATGACATGCTGACTTTTGATTTATGAGGTTCATGATGGAAGCGAGAAGTGCATGAAACATAGTACAAGGGAATGCAGGAATTATTTTCTATGATGGATGATGTATTCAAACTCAAGAAGCATATCTTATGCGGTATAGATATATCTCAACAAATATTTAATTTGTTTTTTTATGCCTGGTAAGGTTTGTGATTTTGTCATTAGAAGACGTTCGTTGAACTGCGGGTCATTAGATTCGTGCGGTACCCATTGACATGCATTTATCCCTATGGCTGCTGGCTTCCCTTGCACTCAGCGTTAATGCCATATATGAAGACCAGGTTGACGTTCTAGATTGGTATGCCTTATTCGCTTTCTGATGCTCCTTTTAAGGAATCAAAAGTTTGTGGGAAAAGTCAAGTATTCAAAATTAAAGTTTGATGGGACTATCCCTAAAAATTATTTTGTGGGTTCTGAACTCAATGTTATTAGTTCTATCAATTTAAAGGATGGATCAATTGGTATGTTCGAGGTTGTATAATTGCTTGTAGTTTGGCGACAGGTACTTGACGAAGATGGTGAATTGACTGGATTTGAATTATGCGGCAATAGTAAGTCCTTAAAAATATGCATGCATACATTTAGAGTTGTTTTCTCTTTCCTCCAAGCATGGAACTAAGTTACGTGCTTGGGACATTAAGTTTGGTGGTGTTTTATGGGAGGCTTTAATAGATTCTTCTGAATCATCCAGGTAATATAAATACTTGTTGCTTATGTTGATCAACAGTGGGGACATTTGGTGTGATGAAAACTCAGGGATTTTAGTTGTTGCTTACGATAAAGGAGTGGATGCTTATCGTCTTCAAACAGGTGAAAAGCTGTCATCTGATAGGAATATGTAAGTATAATATCTATATACGTCGCTTTTAAAGGTCTTCTTACAACCACTTTTGTTAATACCTTTTTCTGAGTTAACATTAGAACAAGGAAGATCGAAAAAATTTCATCTTCATAATAATTTTTGGGTTTTCAGGATGTAAAGTTTAAGGAGTTACATTGTTTTTCAAAAATGCATAGTTCTGCTGTAGTGGGCAGTTAGGTCAGATGTATGTAATGGCTTTAGGAGTTAGTTCCTTGGAACGATGCAAATATTTAGCAGTTTGTGTTTAGCTTGAAGGTATGATATCGTGTAATGGTTGGAGCGTAATTAGTAGCATATGTGAACAAATCTGATGAAGAGAACACGAGATAAAATTTCAGTGAGCACATCCAATACACTTACACTCAAGAATGTTAGCAATTAACAGTAGAAATTAGAATAAAATAGTGTGACAATCAGGAAATTAGCAGTTAGTAGGGCAAGGTTTTGAGTGCGTTACACTAACGGTTCGCTAATATACGTTACATTCGATTTGACAAGACTAGTGTGGTGACAATTTAGTACGTAGTTATCGAATGTAATTGATAATTTCAGCTGATCTAAACCCGACTACGTTTTAAATAAACAGTTACTGAGAGAGGGGGAATTCATGAAACATCAAACTTTTGTTTGGATAAACACTAAATGTTTGGACGGAAACTGATAATGTATTGACTCCAAAACTAAGCTGATATTATGTACCAAGGATATGCTTTTGTAGCGACGACGTTTCTTAAATGTCATGGAATTTCGTTTTCCACTGTAGCATATGGATCAGCTGCAAGAATTCTTATCTGTTTAAGGAACAAGTTTTTCCTTGTAACTATTCACCTCTACCGTAACATTATTTGCCATAAGTAAGTCGAGAATCTAAAATCTCAGAATAGCCTTTAGTAGCATGATTTCAATAAGAGATTGTTAGTGAAACGTTCGAAGCTTGTTGTTGTTCATTTTCTACATCATTCTTTGTTTGGTATTCCAGCCCTTAGACTTAAAGTTTTAACAACACCTATGTCGGTATTCCGGTTAATTTTCATTGCATTCAGATGTCGACAAGAAACCCTGAAATATGTCGATTTCTGTTAGGACTTCTCATATGGACCTACAATCATACTGTTTGTCTCGATAAAAATAAGATTTTGAGTAGAGCCATTTCTTTGATGCTTTCACCGAATGCATTTGCCAAACGTTTAAGTGGTGCTTCTGCGCACATTAGACTGTCCTATCATAACCACTTCCGCTGTTTATATTTGTTTTGTTTCATCCCATCTAAATGTGTTACTAAATTTCCTTTTTAATATGGTAGCGTTCGAGAGGAATGTTAAGCAAATCTGTGGGTTCCTAAGGCCAATTGTCCGAGTTAAGTTTATTTTCATGGGAAAGCATCATAACCCCGCTTTCACTTTTATACGTTTGTTAATATTTTAGTTAACTGATTATATTTATTTATTTATTTAAACACATATATATTGGTACAAAAGGGCACCAGGTACATATGCGCCACACTATTTGTGTGTGTGGGCTGTGATACTGCCCGGGTGCCCAAACCGAAGCAGGTGGTTTTCTTAGGGGGCCACACCCCGAGCCTTTGACCAAAAGGTCTGATCCACAAGGCAATGGAGCATCGTGAGGAGATGCAGTCCCATGGTAGCCGTTGACCAATGACAGGTTCGTCCGCCATTCGTTCCATCAGGATACTGGAGCCCATGTGCACCATTGGTTTGGAATCAGGGTTTTCCAACTCCCCTAGGTGGACCCTCCGTGTCCACCAACCCGGTTAAAGCGCCGGACATTCGCTTTTCGTCCTCTCACTTTCGTAAACAACACCCCCGCCACGAGAAGGCAGTGAGTAGGACTTCCCTGGCAGAGGCTATATATTCGCTGGCCATGTGCGAGCATTTCGAGAGGGAGAGTAGACTCTCCCCACTCTCGGCCGTACCAGGGCATTTGGGGGCAGTTAACTGATTATTACTCCTGTGATACCTTGTGTTAGTACTATTGGTTTTTGGAACATTTATAGGAACTCAAGTTCTAATCAAATAAATATAGTTTCCGGGAAAACTGAATCCAGTTTAACAATCTCACTAGTTGAGAAATATCTGGACAAGAGTGGTCATCTGGATATTGATGCACCTGAATTATCTTATATCATTATCAGGACATATCCAATTCCAAGTTCTGGATTGCAGTTAACTCCTATGGTCGTAAAGAACTATACGATTCCGTCGTCTGTTTATAACCAACACTCGTAAGTGAATTTTACTGCAGTAACTATATGTCTTGATGTCAAAAAATAACATTAATTTTGTTGTTCCGGGGCAACAGTTAACTATCCTTTCTTCATTTGGTGAGATTTCCGACCCAACTGTGTATAACACCATTGTAATGCGAAAATATTAGGTTTAGCATTGAAAAGTATTATTATTTATTTTATGTGCTAAAGAATCGTAAATCCATACGATTTCAATCCTCAAATGCATCCCTGGTAAGTCATGTTGAATCTTGAGTAATTTTATGAAAGGTGGACAGGCGATCGGAGTTTCGATAAAACTTCAGTTTGTTGATTGAAACCTGGTGGTTTGTGAACCGCTCTTAGACTCAAATACAACTAGAAATCTTGCAAAAGGTTCACTTGTCCACATTTTTCGTTAGCAGAGTAACTTGCAAGTTGTCAGTCTTTCCCGGGGACTAACGAGTTTGAAAACTGATAAGCCTGGTGGCATCAAAGTTATTGAGTAGATACTGTCGCTCTAACCTCCGTCCCGTTAGTTAATCTTATTCAACGTGGGACCTGATGATTGTCACGTTACATCAGCACAGCTGGATAAAATCAACAAAGTGAATGGCAAATTAATGAACTTAAAAGTTGTTAGTGAAAGTAAAATATGGAATAAATAATGGGGTTCAAAGCGAAGTAATCAGTTTGCAGAATAAAACGTTCAAAATAATGCTGGAGCTTAAAATCCAGGGGAGGAAATAGTGAATACATTTAAATCACTAGTCAGTTTCGGACTATCGCACTTAGAGTCCTCAATCACTGATCACGGTCACCTGACTAACCGTAACCACATAGTCTGCGCTTATCAACGCGGCTCGGTCCTACAATAACTTCATGGAGTGATGCGACGTCTTAATTTGTCCTTCTTTAGTTTTCTTAGAATCTGCCACTCCTAGTTCAACAAGCACTTTTTGGCGAGGTAGGCGTTGGTTGGGGGATACACAGCATATGTCTCAGACTTTAGCCGACGAAAATGCACATTCTAACCAGCCTGCTTTGTTATGTTCTATTAACCTTCCGATATCACGACAAAATCGCCAATCAGAATACCTACTTATATGACCTTGTTCCTATACTAAAACAATGCATCAAGCAGTGCTAACAGCCTTGAGTCAGCGCTCAGTCCTTATTGATCCTCTGCATAGTAACTTCTCTCCTAGTCCAACCTGTTCAGTTCAGATCACAAATATCAGGCTCCGCTGTGTGAATCGTGTATTTTAGACATACTTGGTTTATGTACAAGCAGACCAGACCACATCACACCATAAAGTCAATAATAATTCTACAAGATCAAGCCAAAAGTGGCTGTGAGTGTGGGATACTATAACTGATAAATTGTGAATTAGTTAAGAATGGTAAATCGTATTGCAGTAGCCAACAGGTCAAATGAAAGCTTATGATAAAAGGAATATATATATATATATATTCTAGTTACTTAATAATTATCCAGTAAGAATGTATGTAGTAATGATCCATAATAACTTCTAGCAGTTACCATCTATTTATATTCCGTTTGGATATAACATGTTTGATTAGTACTCCCGCTCCCGACTTCATCATTGTCCACTATGCTGTTCCACCATACACGAGAAATGCTTCAAAAGCATTTGTAGTCAAATATCAATAACCTGGGGATGTCCTATAATTTCAGTTGTCGCATATTATGGCCATGGAGTTGAACAGAACGGACCACTATGGACTATACTAGACCCTTGAATGATAAACGTGTGCCTTATCTACACAACAAATGGCACAATTTCTCAAAAGTCAACTGAAATTTTGTTAACTGTTAATTTCCAACGCTGATACCATTTCCAGATGAAGTAGTCGATGCATTCAACTAACTCACTCTGGTCAAAGCAGACATTAACTCAGACCAGTCGTTAAACAACATTTCGCGTTTAGAAATATATCCTACGTATTTTCACATTACTACTCAGTCTTCAGAAGACTACATTATACCAATGTCTTTCACTAAACAGAGCCATGTCATTTATGTACTATAGGCCCATATTGAATTTCTATTTAGATCAATTGCTGAAAAGTTAGACGATGAACGCATCGTTTCTGATAGAATGTCTATGGTGAAATGGAATTCCACATGCTCGTCGTTTTTTAAAATTTATGACAGAATAATTTTTCTACTCATTGGGATATTACAAATATATTAATTTATTTATGACATTAGAATAAGTTCTGTTCCAATGTACTAGTTCAATTTGCAGTTTTTCTTCTAGCGTCTCGTACTCATTTCATTAACTTATTTATAAGAAGCGTGAAGTAGTAAGAATACTCGTCTTGGTGCCAATCCATTGTCTGTAGGTAATCCAAACTACATATAACACAACAAAATGCACTTCTCACAATGTAATTTGTATATTTAAAAAAATGACAATTTCGATTATATCCACAACCATCTTAACCTTCTAGATGCAATATATTCGGGTTACATAACATACCAACTAATGCCGTTGTTGTGTGCTTATCGTCGGAGCGTGGTAGACAGGGAAGCCTGCTTAGATTTTCATCTGTTTCATCGTCAAGTTGGGACGTTATCACAGTGAAAAGTGTAAGCTGTTTTTTTGTATTTCTACTTAAAGCACGGAGTGAATTTTTTCGCATACAAATAACTGGATTTATGTTTGATAATCCCTGAGTAGTGCAGTTTCATTGTTAGCTTTTATGTTCTGTTTGCCTGTGATGAAGTAGATATGAGGAGAAGAACGATTTCCTGTTTCTTGTACATAAGGATTGATTTCGCTACGAAGTAATACTAAGTAAACTCAAGATTCGTACTGATCACTTCGTACTATACTATCCTCATCGATTTTGCTTTTTTCTGTTGTGTAGATCGGTCGAAACCGCCCCAGCTACATTCGCTTTTTATTTACCTATAAATTTAAGGCTTCATGTTATTACATACTTTTTGATCTACATATCATTTATTTCTCTTGAACTGTCTCTCGTCTACTTTCCACCTTGATAATTTCATCTCTTTATCTGTTCATATATGGTGTAACAACGTGAAATGATGCATACCCGTGTCATATCCTGCTTTATCATAAGTTTACTATCATAGATATCAGTCAGTTATGACCAAAATGGAGCCTGGCACAAATGTTCTTTAGCCCTTGTCATTATCGTATGAAGCTGACATGAAGGATGGCAATAGTCCAAATCAGTGATAGTGAGGGAGAATAGACGCGAAAGGATACTGTTCTAAAAGATGAAGTCGAGGACTAAAAGTAATGGTAAAGAATAAATGCATCTGTACCACTATGATCGATTTTAAGTCATTTCACTCAATGTTTCCAACTACTGATTGCGGTTATATCACGGATCCTAACCAGGTAATTTTTACTCACCAACACGACTCAGTCCAACAATGACTCTACAGACTGTTACGATGTCTTGGTTTAGGCGTCACTATTTTTTCTTCCAAACTACTACTTCAGCCAACATTGCTGGTCGAGGTAAATGATGGTTGGCACCTCATTCGATAGTAGACTAATAGTCTAATCAAATCATCAATCATTATCTTTTCCTGTTACCGTAAGCATAACCTCATCATTGGTTACTTCGTTATGTTGTACCATACATGAAGAATCCTTCAATGACAATTATTATCAAAAACCTGCAGTCTACACATATCTTCTATTTTCATAGACCACGTTTCACGCCTGCAGGGTAATATAAAGTGGATTGCTGCATATTAAACTCAGTTCTTACTAAGCAGATTGATAACAAAAAGAATCCCACCTTTTGATAATGCCAGACTGTTATTATTTGTCATAACCTTACTCCTTATAATAATGTCCAACTGATTTCTCAAATTTTTAGTCTCAGTTTGGATTTACGGATATTAATTTGTATGTCATTATAGTGTATTGTCAAAACGTGTATCCACATATTTATCAGCGTTTGTCGCGTTTTGTATCTTTTTGATGCTTCAGACCTTTGCAAATATGGTTAAGCTAACGGACAATGATTTTCTGTTAACCTCTTCATCGTTGGAGCCCACCACTGGGGCTGTATATCATTTAGATTCCTCTGGTATTCCAGTTTTAAAATATTTTGTCAATAATGTAAGTACAGTCAGTGTCGGCTTTTCAATTATTAATTTTTATTATACCTAAATTACTACGATATTTTTTTCCTAACTTTTTAGTGCACACCTGTGACGTAATAAGTTGTCACTAACATTGTGCATAATGTTTAGGACTTTGAACGAAGGTATTTCATTAGCATTAGGGTATTTTATCTAAATGGTTTACTTGTAAAGTTTTCACTCTCAATAATTTTTCCAGTAAAAACTTTAAAAAGTAGTGAAATTTTGAAACTTGTTACCAATTAGCTAATAGTCTTTTGTCTACAAGATATGATTAGGTGACGTAGGAATAGTTGAAAAATAAGCGTTGAGATGTATCAGGTTATAATATCAGTCTTTGACTATTAATATCAATTGTTTAGGGAGGTTTTGTACATACTTCATGGTTTCGTTTTACAAAAATATGGACTTGTGGCGTGGGTTACTTATATCCACATAAGCAGTATATAACAATGGTCGGGCATTGAATGTATTTCAGTAGAAGATCGATAACGAAAGAACGGGAACGAAACGCAATTGGTATGAAAATGTATGAACAATAATAATCGGAGACGATGGACTGATATTTGCAGAAGGAACGGTCAAGATTGAGGCAATTGATTGATAGTTTGCATATTAACTATTTACTGTGTGGTTCTCGTATTTTACTGAGATATTCTGTAATTTCGTGTCAATTACATTTGATTGTCCCCATTCGTGTTCTTGGTCACTACAAACTCACTTTTGAAAATGATCGAATCTATTATCTACCAGTTAGTTCTAGGCATTTATTTACGTTATGCTTTCGTTCTTTCAATTGTTTTCGTATTTTTCTCTTGATTATGAAGAATTACGTAACAATGCGATGAAACTTAAACAGAAAGAGTATAGAAGGAAATAGTAAGTCTGCTGAGGGGAAGTAAAAGGTCAGCAGAGAAGGAGATAAGTGAGAGGATTAAGATGGCTTTGAAAAACTAGAGATTAAGATCATTTTAGAATAAGAGGTTGAATAAATTTATTTTGTATACACAGTTCTGGCTTTTTCCAGTTTATAGTCAATGCTTCAGCAGTGCTATAAAGACGAAAGCTTACTTCTGTGTCAGACAGGTTTTTATTTACCCCGTAGATGACTTTGAAAGTTGAGTGTTTTTATCAGGTGTCTTGTATACACAAGGTGTTTGATTATGAAGCTTCTTATTGATTCGTTTCCACCTCTTTTCAACCAAGTTGGATACAATATTCTTGAAGTCTCTTTTAACTGTTCTTTATTACTATTAGGATCGTTAATCCAAGTTGTTTATTTGTTACTTACTGTCCGGAATGTATATATCTGAAACACATGGACATAAACTAGCACAGAATCCTCATATTCTTTTATTTGTCTGTGTCCGTCTTTTGTGTGGTGACATGAATAATAATGTTCATGACCACGGATGTTAAAGATTAACAAAAGCTATCATCACATTTTTCACGCCATATGAATATTAAAAATTTCAACATACAAGTGAAATCGTTATTGTAACTAACCACTACTGGTGTCATTTGGCTAACTCAAGTAATTGACTTTAATCTGTTAAGGTGAAATAAGTCGAAATTAGATTCAAAGATAAGTAATATGAAGGTGCATACACCTATTGTGAATATAATACTGTAAAAATAAAATATTTCTTTGCATCAAAAATAAAATTTTACTTGAACTCTTGTGGTAGTAGTGGTCGTGCACAGTCAGTTCATATCCCTGTAATTATTTATAGTTTGATTATTGGAATACAGTTCTTAGAATTCTTATCATATTGTTTTTTACAAACTTTCCCCGGGGTACTTTCGTATTTTATATGAAGTGTAGTACAATTTGGTTTCATTAAATGAACTTGGTGTTTTAGTGGTTAAGGCATTTGACATTAAGTCATGATATCCTAAGTTCAAACGCAATATTCACTTCAGTTTTAACATCAGTGTAATGTCAATAGACCTCGTGCAAAGTGTAGGTCAAAGTTAAATGTTTAGTTACCGTACTTCGTAGGTAAGTTACATTAGACGTTACAGACTTCGATGATTGTCAGCACTCTTTGTTTTACACTTTTTGTCATGACTGCAGGTCAGTTGATATCTAGAGAAATGATTCGTCAACAATAGTCCTGTAATATTTTTTACGGCACATATACTATACTAATTCGTTTTTACTGGCAAGGTTAACCTTAAGTTGATACCAAGAACAATCGTAACTCCTATTGGTCCTGAACGTATGCTCTCTCAACTGTTTTCAGTCCTATGACAGAACACTGCAAGCAGTGGTACAGTAGTATATTTTGTGTGAATCGACTCATACAATAATATGGATCAAGTTCACGGATCGCACATCAACATGACCATGCAGTTGCTCAGTAGGCATAACTACACCGAAAATGGAAGACAATTCCGGGAAAAAGTTAATGATTAATTAGTCATAATTTAAGTTTAATAAAAACGTATATAGTAGTAGTTATTAAGTCCATTGGAATCTTACAGTATGGAGGATATGTAAACGTAATAATCCAGTCTTCTAATAATTATACAGCAGAAATATAAATAAAAATAGTAACTCATAATATAGTCCCAGAAGTTCCAACGTTTTCTATACTCTCTCCGTTATAACAGATACTACTTCATTTCTTTGATAAGAATAAGTCCACCTGATTAGTTTATTATTATTATTATTATTGAGATAGTGAAGATTCGCAGGTCAGGTGAATGATTTAGATGTTTTTGTTTCTCTGAGCTGGATGATTTGGCCGCATAGCTTTCACTGTTCTGAATAATTACATCATCAGCACAAAATTCAGGTAGAAGTGAAGTGTTCGAATTTCTCAACATATGACTCACAACTTGTTCTCTTGATAAGATGATGATGTTCAGTAAAATAATGAAAGCTCCATGAGCAAACCACCCAACATGAAGAACGAAACTCCACCTAAATTATTGCTATTATTATTATTATTACTATTATTACAGTCTATGATTGGATGTTTGGGAACGCTAAATGGTCGATCGTATTTATTTACACTTCATCACAATGTAGATCAGGTAATGGTATCACTTTTTATCTTCTTACTGTAACTTTAATTATTGAAGTTTATTCTACGATTGCCTAACACCACCTGCTCAAAATAAGCTAAAATGTTTCAAATATAGCTTTCATTGAAGGACATTTATATGATTGTCTATATAATTGATGCTATCTGGATGCATTTATAGCGTTCCCTTTCTACGTCGAATAAACTAGTTGATAGTACCTTGAACATGCCCCCAAATGCTCTGGTACGGCCGAGAGTGGGGAGAGTCCGCTCTCCCTCTCGGAATGCTCTCACATGGCCAGCGAATATATAGCCTCTGACAGGGAAGTCCTACTCACTGCATTCTCGTGGCGGGGGTGTTGTTTACGAAATTGAGAGGACGAAAGGCGAATGTCCGGCACTTTAACCGGGTTGGTGGATATAGAGGATCCACCTAGGGGAGTTGGAAAACCCTGATTCCAAACCAATGGTGCACATGGACTCCAGTATCCTGAGGGAACAAATGGCGTACGAATGAATCGTTGATCACCGGCTACCATGGGAATGCATCTCCTCACGATGTTCCACTGCCTTGTGGATCAGATCTTTAGGTCAAAGGCTCCGGGTGTGGGTCCCTAAGAAAACCACCTGCTTCAGTTTGGGCACCTGGGCAGTATCACAGCCCTCACACAAATCGAATGAGATTTGTATGGCGCATATGTATCTGGTGCTTCCTTGTACCAATATTTGTGTTTAAATAAAAAACCTTGAATATTTATACCTATTACCATAATCACACTGGTGCGACAATAGTTAAAATCATTGCTAGATAATATTCACCGAAAGTTGTTTGTGATATCACATCGTATCATGTGATTTAAATCAAATTATTCTTCCTGATCTGATTGTGAAATTAATGAGATATACTTCCGTCTACGTCATACTTTAAATTTGAGGATAAGATGATGATAATTTAATTATAAACAGGGCAAGTTTTTATAGATTAGTCTATTCTGCTTCAAATAACTAAGCGTAATAATACAGTCATTAGTTATGAGATGGTGGCTTAAGGATTAAGATGTTCGGCTTTCAGCTACCAAGTCCAAAGTTCAATCACCGCTCCATTTACTTCGGGGTGGGCAACTGGGTAGTATCATTAACTTTCACACTTAAATTGCAGCTCATACACTTAAGCACCTGGTGCATTAGTGAATTATTTATATATATCTATAATATATGAGGACTTCGACGCGGTCGCTTATCATTGAGCTAAACAGTTCATTTGGGAAATTAATTTTGATATTTAACAGTGATCACCATTAGTTGGAAATATTAAGCGATGAATATCCTTTTCTTGTTAGCGTGAGTGTGAATACAAGTTTCTTCACTGCTTTATTTTACTTAAGTCATCTGCATCAATCCGTCTAAATTTTTGAATCTGTCTTTTTTATTAGTAATCCTAATTAATACTTTTTCTATTATTTATCATTTTGACAGTATTTTAAGAATCTGGCTCTAAACATCTATGATTTAGAATCTGGTGAATTATCCAAAGAACTACCACCTCGTCATTTCACTCTTGCTAGTCATCATGGTACAATTGAATCGGTGAGTTCACCAGTTTTAGGTAGATTTTGTTTATAGTTTTATTCTAATTAACTACTACGAAGGTAATCAGTATCTTTTTGTGTAGATATCATTCTTAGTTAAATAGTATCGGTTCACTCTTGCCTAGGTGTAATGGCTCAGAATCGTTCGCAATGGCGGAGCTACATTCCCTCTTTGCCGTTTCCTATAACCTGAATCCCGAAATTTCTTCATACTGTTTTTTTATGCCTAATTTTTACTACTACTGATACTGTTACTTCTTTAATTAATCTTGAATTTGTTCTGATAATTTCATCTCACTATGCTGATATGTTATGACAATATGAACTGATGATTATATGTGCTAGGTTCTATGTTGCATATAATTGACTATCGCTATGTGATCCTATCTCAAATTAAAAAAACTGCTCAGTGTTGCTTAGTTATTCAATGATTGTTCAGCTAAACTTGATCCTTGATATAAACTATAAGTATTTATATGTCTTTAAAAACCTTCTGCACTAATAATCGTGTATACCAACGTTGTTTGCTATTAACAACGACTGAAGATATATATATAACATTATTTATTCCCTTAATTTATTATTAATGTAGATTAACCTAATTTTGCTTTTCTTCATAGTTTTATCTGTTAAGTTCATCGACTTTGAAGTGTGTGATAAACAGTGGTTATTGGTCATTGTCTGAAAACTTGGTATTTTTAATATGTTTATAGTTAGATTCTCTTTTAAATGTTGCATGAATAAGAATCTTAATTAAGTGTAATAGTTAAATTTATAGTATTATTGAGTAAAATGTAGTTAGTGAATTAGGTAGACTGGATTCAGTGGTTAAAAGGTTCCACTTTCAACCGCAAAGTCACACGTTATAACTTCCCTCACTACTTATTTCGGTTTAGATAGTCGGGTAATAACATTAACTCTCATATTTAAAATGTAACTCAAAGCTAAGTACACGAATATGTATCTGTCAGTGAGATAATGATATTGATAACAATACTTTTCGAAATGGTTCGGATCATCCGATTTTTGATATTTTGACTGAAATTTGATCAGTCTTGGTTGACATATGTACATCCTGTGCGAGTTGCCTCGATATAGACATTATGACATAAGTTTACAGAGAATAGATGGAACGTGGCTATCAGGGAAATCCAAGACACGTGTTTCTCTTATTAGCTGAATGTACCTGCATCCCAGAGTTGTTCACCCCAGGAGTTGAACCTGTACACTCTGAACTCAAGAGCTAAATTAATTATGCAATGGTGTCTGAAGTGAACGGTACTGGGTCCAAGTCCAAAGTTGGACGCGCATCATAGATGTTACCGCCAGCTATCCATCTTAAATAAAAATATTGATAATAAAATGTTAACTGAGGGTAAATTTAGTCCGCTTACCTTCATTTTGTCTATTATGGCTGTGTTAGACAATTTCAATTATGAAACAAATAGTTTCTCACTCGATTTATCGCATGCTTCCTACGAATTATTGCTTTTGTACTACAGTGAGTGACTTCAGTTTTTCCATTTTCCTCTAATAATGTAAGAAAACAATTAATTTTTAGAGGTACAAAATGCAAGCTTCTTACATAAGCTGAGTAAAATTTCCTGATTGATGCTTCCAGCGGATGCATGTATTTACTTTTATTAGAGTTAGGTCGGTCAAACTATTTACATTTCTTTGATCATATGATTAGTCTGTACCGAAATCTCATGTTAAGCTCAAAGCGTTTTATTTTTTTTAAAAATTCTAATTCATTCTTGTGTATTTACCATTAATGAAAAGCTGTTTGTCTACCAAATATTTATATTATAGAAGTATTTTGTTGCTTAATCGCCTTTTCTTCGACAGATATCTGCTATCATGTTTACTGATGCTACCGGTGCTCCGAGTTTCCGATTATTGCTATATACAGAGGATGATGCTGTACAACTAATCCGACAAAATGGTAAGAGTTCATTTTTTTTATAATTCTTCAGCTTAACATTATTACATCAACGACTTCTCGTTCTTTATATTCAGCAATATATGCTAACTCTCTTGTGTTAGACCGCTAGTTTGTTTCTTCTCTATATGTTCCAAGAATCTACAAATTTCTCTACAATCTTAATAATTGTTTCCTCACTGTTTATTTTTACAATAATTATCTGGTGAGTTGTGCACGCTTTCTCACTAACTATCCTTATGAAAATAGGTCACATCTGAAGGTTTTGGATAATAGAATTACTCTGTTTTTCAACACTCTTGTACTCACTTGTTGAAACTTGTTATATTCAACTGTTGTCTTACCTAATAATTATAACATAATACACAATGGAATCACTCATTAAATGCTTTCATCAACGTAGGAGGTTGACGATCATTTTTGTCTTTCTCAAATGTCTATAGAGTTCTCAAGTTCCAGAAAAATTTGTAGACTGACCTTGTTTATTAAGACAAGATGTAATGAATACCTTGTTTTTATATGACAAGAACATAAGTTTCTTGTATTGTTGTTTGGGTCCGTGAAATCAGACCATAATTAAAGGAAAGCGTTTGTATTGATCTAGTTCGAGCATTAATTTATTCATCTAGACTGTCTATCTGGTACCAATAACACCATAATAATTTGCTTAAAGCTGATAGCAAACTATGACGGAAACTAGTCCGGAATGCAGTTCTGCCACCCTTGTTCGCCCAATAGACAAGACAAAACACAACAAAGCAGTTAGAAGACTTTTAACTACGCAGATCATATTTATGACTCACTCATATAATATTATCGGGTAAAATTTTGACCGCACAACAACATAATTAGGAGATTACATTATCAGCATAATTGCACCATAAATGGAAGAGAAATGAGTAACAGGTCCATCATCGAATTAACAGTAATTTGATAAAAGTATAAGATATAACAACAGCTTATGCATCACGAAAAAGCTAACAAAGAAGATAATACAATAGTACAGTATTTTAAGTATTTCATAAATGTGCCGAGCACCAAACTGTTGATATAAATCCCATAATTTTTATATGATTCCATCAAGGTTATTGTAAACAGTATGTTGTCTGTAATTTTTTAAACAGTAACTAGAATGTTTTGTTTTTTAAGGTAAACAACAATGGATTCGTGAAGAGGCGTTAGCGAACATAGTTGCTGTTGAGGTAATCGATTTACCTGTTTCAGAGTTTCAAGCGAAAATTGAAGAAGAGTTTAATCATGCAAGCAGTAAGTTAACTTATTTCTATCAATCAGTAGATTATGTGACTAGGCTATTTTACTTGTTTTCCCTCTTATCTCTCATATTTTTTTTCTTTATTACTTAAAAAGCATACCACTGAAGGACTGTGCTATACTACCATAATTGCTGAAGAAACCTATTGCGCGATTAAACAAAATAAAAATATCCAATCAAGAAAATCTTTTTGGCAGTCGAACTTTAAGCTACCTCAGTATACTCGAAAATATTGGATACTGCACATTTACTGCAAACTAAAAAAACGTATAGATAGTCTCACACATCAATTGAATTGTTAAATTTTTCAGTAAAATGCAGATTAGTTGAAAGTACAAGGCGATACAACTTGATCGAAAGATAGTGTTACCTAGAATAACAAATCTATTAACGTAATAAGTTCACTAACAGTCCCCACATTTTAAGATTGAACTTTTCACCATGTATTTATGTTTTGTATTTTCTTTAAATCTTATGAAACAAAAACATATGGAAAAAATATACGACAAAATTATAGATGATTGCGGACCATATAACATGTGACTAATTAGCTATAGACAATATTTAAAATTTATTTAGTATTAATATTGGAGGGAGTGTAGAAATGGTAGGATTTTTAATAGCTTGGATCACGAACTAATCTTAGATAAACCATCATTAAATACCTGAAAGGATTGCACGATGGTTTCGTCCCAGTGGGAGACACTCTAACAGTACACATTCATGACCCCACATATGAGAGTCAAACCCAGGGCCTTCGATCTCGCTCATGAACAAAGAGTTGTACGTGTCATTCATCGTACTATCGAGTTTTCATTAGTCCCCCTTCGTATGACAAGAATCCCAATAATTCATAATTAGACATTACAAAAGAACTAAATCCTATATATGACATAGTGGTGCGCGAAAATTCGAAAACGCAGTTTACTAGTGAGTCAATATCGATGCAAATCAAACGAGTCTCTAGTAACAAGGTGGTAGGTATTCTTCTCTGCCAAAGTCACAAGTCTCATACTTAGAAAAAAAGTGAGTATAGAAACGTTATGATCAGTTACTACATCTTATCTATATAGAGATTGTAGATATTGCTCAATTTTATTGAGATGAGGGACCGATTTAGGTTAGACAGTTAATGAAAGCTTGAAGGCGTAGGATGACTGTTCTGTATTAGTTTAGGCTTCCTCAGTAGTGCGTCTCTATGACCCCACCATCGGGGATCAAGTCAAGGACCTCTAGCCTTGCGCGCGAACACTTAACCTCTTGACCACTGAGCCAGAATTCACTGGGGTACATATCTGACCTCAATCATTTCACGATATTGCGCCATTGCCTGCGTGGATAACTCTCATATCTGACATAGTTAGACTCCACTGATCACGGCTTCTCATTAGAACTTCAGGAATCGCATCTTGAAGCTAGTGACTAGTGATCACATGATACAAGAATTAGCTGTTCAGTGCTTTCTGGTTTTTACTAGATGTTGAGTTTGGGTGTGTTCGTTATGTTGATATGAAACTGGTTGTTAAAAGTGATTTACCTATTGTAATTGTTTTGATACTGTGGGAGAGCTTAGAATTATGTTCTATATTTCATTCTGTTGTTTCAACAGACAACATTCTGGAAATGTTTATTCAACGCTTAAAATCACAGATGTCTCAATTAGTTGTAAGTGATTGATTTCTCTTACCTTATATACAGTTTGTTTAATTTTGTTTATTTAATACTTAGAGTAACAAAGTTTTAATTTCCCATGATTAATAAACTTTGCCTTTTAGCGTAACGCTATAAACAATGAATCAGTTTTCAAGTATTGCATGTTCCGACGGAAATAGACAAAATACTTATCATATTTTTAGTACGCGTCGAATATTGAGCTCAGCCGAACTTCTGAAACTTTTCTATCAGAAACCATTCTTAAGTTTTTCTTTCATTACGGAGTTGTAGCGGTTGTCCGATTTCAGTAAAATCGTATATTGATCTACGTTAGACAAACACTGAAGACCTGAAAGTACTGGACGCCCGTTTCATTCTAGTATGGAACTCCTCTGCAGTGCACATCCACGATCCCACACACGGTAATCGAACTGAGGCCTTCAGTCCCGCGTGAGTACACCTAACCTCTTGACCATTTAGCTGCCATCCAACGGTGGTCTGGAAGTTAGACGTTCATACACCCTTAGTTTGATTCCTCTGTGTGGGATCATGGATTTGTATCTCGAAGGAGTCCCATACCGGGACAAAACATGTAATAACAATAATAATATAATTAGTCTTTTGAACCTTTGTCTATTTCAACTGAATTTGGGGCGTAAATTAAATTGACGAATTAGTGCTACCATATTTAAGTTTTACTGGCTTTTAAAATTTTTCCAAATTTTTCTTTTTATTTCAGGTTATTCATTCAATTGTATGTCTGTAGGTGGAAAAATCATTTGCCTAAAATATTAGAACATCATCAGAATATCAATAATTATGTAAATAAAATAAATGGAAAATATAGATACTAGTTCATCGGTAAATAGTAGCTTCGAGTTTCCCGTTTTCGTATATTTACTCTAACATGACAAGCGAAAAGCTTTGTGATATTTGTAGTACTATTTACGTTAGAAATGTCGGGGATGCTAGATCCCCAAAAATCACTTGGTTAAGGTCTCATTTTTTGTAACTGTATTTTGGAGATTGGGATTTCTCACTTTCGCGCCACAGCGACCATTTTTATCTTCAGATTGTATTTCACATTTAGAAGGACCTTAAATGTTATTGGTTCGTTTCCTTTTACTTTGTGACGTTTTTCAAGGACAGTTTTGTACTACGTATATGCACACCAGTTGTGTGCTTGTTCGTTGGTGCTTCCGACTGCTTGTGGTATATATATATATATATATATATATATATATATATATATATATATATCCCTATTGTATTTCTTTTATCAAACATATTTAGGTATGGACGAGGCATTGGATTTATAACATACCAAATTTATTCATGGCTATTGTATCGTCTAAACCGTTTTTCAAGCATTCATCTAATGGTGATCTGTCAAAACGTAGAGTACTACCATCATCATCTCCTTCTTTACAGGACTATTCATCAAGTGATCCATCGTCTTTTTCAAGTTATTCACATAGTTTTCCACCTAGATGGCAATTTTCATCACATATTCCCTCTTTAAATGTCAATAATTCTACTAACAATGATAATACCATTGATAATGTAGATGGCGATAAGCTAAATGTTTATAAATCATCTCAAATAGATTCCAAATTAACATCATGGGATGAGAAACTTACACGTGACAATTTCAATGTTCATAAAATGTTGGTCATAGCTACGTCAGTCGGAAAAGTAGGTGTTCTGATTACCTATTTAATTGCGAGTTATCAATACTAGAGATTTTATGGAAATTATTTCTCTTTCTAATGATAAATATTAACTGACTGCTAGAACTTCATCAGTACACTATACTGTATACTGATTGATTGATGTATTGGATTTTTGTCTTACTTACTTACGCCTGTTACTCCCAATGGAGCATAAGCCAACCCACCAGCATTCTCCAACCCACTCAGTCTTGGGCCTTCCTTTTTAGTTCTAACCAATTTTTGTTCATTCTTTTCATGTCTGTCTCCATTTCTCGGCGTAATGTGTTCTTTGATCTTCCTCTTTTCCTTCGGCCTTCAGGATCCCATGTGAGGGCTTGTCTTGTGACGCAGTTGGGTGCTTTCCCTAATGTGTGTGCTATCCACTTCCAGCTCTTCTTACTCCACTGAAATCTGGTTTGTTCTTTCTCAAAGTAGGTTGTTGATGATAGTGTCCGGCCAACAAATCCGAAGTATCTTGCGTAGACAACTGTTAATAAACACTTATATCTTCTGGATGATGGCTTTCGTAGTTCTCCACGTTTCCGCCCCATACAGTAGAACTGTCTTGACATTTGTATTGAAAATTCTGATCTTGTTGTTGGTTGACAATTGTTTTGAGTTCCAGATGTTCTTCAGTTGTAAATATGCTGCTCTTGCTTTGCCGATGCGCGTCTTCACATCTGCATCAGATCCACCGTGTTCATTAATGATGCTCTCCAGATATATAAAGGTTTTTACATCCTCCAAAGCTTCTCCGTCAAGTATGATTCGATTGATGCATGTTGTGTTGTATCGGAGAATCTCGCTTTTCCCTTTGTGTATGTTGAGACCTACTGTTGCTACACTGGCCGTTTCCTTCTTCATTTGTTGTCGCGTGTGTGATAGAAGAGCCAGATCATCTATGAAGTCTAAATTGTCCAGCTGCACCTTAGCTGTCCACTGTATCCCGTGCTTCTCTCCATATGTTGACTTCCTCATGATCCAGTCGACCACTTGTTATATTTCATTGTATGATATTGTAGTAAAACACCAAAAAACCGATTAGATGAAAGCAAGATCTGTTGAACATGAGTATGATTTTTTTGTTAGTTTTATTTTTTACAGTAATTGGCACTGAATTCATTATTGATTGTAAAACTCAGTGTAGTTATTCAAGTGTCTCTAAGCAACTTCTAAAAATAATTTTCTTGACTATCATATCGTGCTATCAGTCAAAGTTGCTACAACCTATTCTAATAGTGCAGTAAATGCGACATCCATCATTGTTGAGACAAAATTCCTAAGTTATAATCCTGTGTATAATTTCTCCCCCCTCACTTATACTATTTCAGCTGTCGGTTGCCAACGTATTTAGCTTTGATCAACTATACGCCCTAATTGGCACGAATAACCTTTATTTGAGGCTGCAGATCATATCTTAGATGTAGTAATTTGTTCTTATCTTAAAATAATCATTTCTGTTTATTGTTCCTCGTTTACGATATATATATATATATATATATATATATATATATATATTACTTTGGATTTTTTGGAGTATATTTAACACGCTGACTGTTTTGACTGCAAAAACGTTAGTCGATATCACTTGATAAGACTCATCACCAATAAGGACCCTGGAAATTTTCATATACGTTAGCATCATGAGCTTTGAACAGTCACAATTAAACTTGAATTGAGATGGAGCTACTTATAGCTCTTGGTGACTCGCCAATAAACATCTCTTCTATTCTTAGGCTTTTGTACGAAGAATAAAATACAACATGAACGCCTCTATTATTACATTTCAGGCACCCAGTATTATCTATCTCAAACACTCACACACTTATATGCATGAATTATCAGACGACAACTCACCCTGAATGAGGAATCATATTTTCAGTGTAATTAATATAACAAGGTGGGGAGCAACAGTGCACAATTAATTGACAATCATTAAAAAATAATAAATCATATAATGGTAGTTAATAAGTCCACTGGAAACATAGCATACATGGTATGTAAAAAATATCTTAATTGTCTAATAATTATATCATTAAAACAATGATAATTCGTAAAATAGTCTCAAAAGTTCCATTGTCTTCAATATTCACTACGTTCCAGCAAATAACCTGCAATTTGTAAACGTAAAATATTCTTACATTATTTCATACGATATTTATATACGTAGTCTATTTAGTAAGTACACGAATTAAGGTCATGCAAACTCTTATTTTATGAAATTCAGTGAACAACAATCCTATCTCAAATTTATTCTCATTTAACCTCAATACACTTGTCCTATCACGATTATCACTGTTCAGAGCATCTTTGGAAGTCCTCAGATATCACTCTCTGACCTTGCATATCATCCTAACGTTCTCTTGTTGGGCATCCGTCAAATTTCTTAATTCATGATTTTGTGAACCAATATATTGTATATGTGATCACAAAAGCCCTAAATACCTGTCATTATCAGCTGTGCATTAAACTGGGTAAGGTTCGCTGTTAGTATGATTGAGACAAACAAAACTGACTTTAAAAAACTAATACCCTAAACATTGTTTTGTTTATTCTTTATCGTGTTTTAAATGGCATATACCTTCATCACGGCATAGTTCTTTCCTCCAGCTTTTTTAAACAATGAAGATTTCGTTACCATGATCTTTTTTTACTTGTCATCTTAAACTTTTTTTTAGCTGTTTGGTTTAGAAAGTGAACGTGGTCGTATTGTTTGGGATTATTTTGTCCCATCTGCAAAACTTTTAGCTAATGAAAAGTTTGCTCTCTTCCAACAGCGCAATTTAGCTCATTTTCCTTTACCACCTATCATGTCACTTTTATTTCGATCAAAGGTAAGTCTTAATTCTACTTTCTTCTCTTTAGTTATATATATTTTGTTTGTTGGATTGCATAGATGTATAGATCACAATTTTATGAGAATAAAAGTATGTATATATCAGTTTACCAGCACATTACTTGTACCAATGTTTATGTGTTCAAATACGTAAATAAAGTCATTGATATTTTTGTTATTTTTAAGTGTTTGGCGGCAATCCGCATAATGCTCCGGACCTAGGTTTCATGCTCGTCAGAAAGCCATGTCTATAATGTTAATGGGAAATCGACCGTCAACACTTAGGACTAAAATTGATGGCATCGGTTACTAATCAGTTCTCATTTAGTTGCAAGAATCTCAGTTCTATAAGAGGTCAATCATGACTTAAATAAATCAATGGTAAAGTTTTTGATGAACACTGGTTGATTCAAACGTTATGGACAGCATCAATTTTCACCAAAAGTAGAGATATATCTTGTTGGTAAGTGGGGAACTGACGCGATACCTTGATCAAAGGCATCTTACCTATTTCCTCCAAACTCTTAGCTTCTAAATATAATAAACCCGATGTTAAGTCACTTAGACTGATGGCCACATTAAAGCTTAATAGAATTTGTTCGGGATCAAGAACTATGTACGGGTTACTTTTTATGTAATCAATCTCCTTCAAAAATGTAAGTAAAGCAAGAATAACATAATTCACAAACCTTTTTTCATCTTGTTTTGTAACTAACTATCATAGATAGCGCTATTTAGACTGACTCAATAACAGAAGGGATTTGTAAATTACGAATAGTATTTTTGGAATAATAGTATTAGATAGTTATTTCGTGACGCAAACATAGTCCATTCAATTCCACTCCGGTTCACTGAAAGTGGAACTTGCAGTGTTTATCATAAATAAAATCAAGCGTGCTCACCACCCCTCCTCCTAAGAGAGTGTGGAACGTTTGTTCCTATCAAACTTTTAGCGTAAATTTTCTCAATTAAAAATTTGTATTCATTATTTATCTCTTCTCTCATGACATTTTTTGACTCTTAAAATTTATACACTATTCAATTAAATTGTTTATTCGTAGAAAACAAATCGACGGGTACTTTTCTCATTCAATCCAATTACTGGTGTTCCATCACATGAAAAAGGTATGGATTTGTATACATTGAAATCGGATATTATTCAAACTGTCTTGGAACCTGGTTCTGTAAGCGAACGATGTGAATTTATTAGACCTCTGTTGCTGTTGAGGGCAGATTTAGACGTAAGTCAACTTTGAACTTAAAACATTCTTTTTGCATAATATACTCTTACGAGTATTAAGAGAGAAAGACTTTGTTTTAAAAATATTCTTGGACAAAAATTGGCGTTAACACAGGCACTAGCGACTCCTATTCTGAATCAATCGTTGGACTTTCAGGTCTCATGATTAAAGCGACTCCACAACTGGACCAATAATCAATCGGGTCTGTACACTCATGTACACAACAGAAATCTGTCTTTTCCAGTTTTATGTTTCCACCTTTTTTTGTTACTATTTTGGCTGAGAAACGTGGCCTATGAAGTAGAAGGTGCTCGTAGACTTTAGGTACTTGATTATAGGCGTTTTGCAAACTTAGTGGAACAACTAAATAATCAACGTTGAGGTTAGGGGTAAGAAAACCACCTGCTTCGGTCTGGGCACCTGGGCAGTATTACAGCCCTCATACAAATCGATTGAGATTTGTGCGGCGCATATGTATCTGGTGCTTCCGTGTACCAGTATTTATGTTTCTAACTAAGTAAATTAGGGGTAAGATACTTAATTTAGCGAATCGATTTTTGAGACTATGAATCTTCATCGACTTAGGTGGTTTGGGCATATATTTCGGCGAGAAATTTTGGCTGGAGTCAAAGTTGTTTTGAAGGGAACTGGGACACCTCCCATGCCATTGTATGAAATTATTGACTGTTGGAGTGATCTTTGTTAGTAGGTGGAAATTAGTTAGTTTCGATACTCGAAGTAAAAGCGATTGATTGTTAATCTTGAGTAACATGAATCAAGATCAGTGACAGTTGCCCAAATGCATGTATTCTTTTTCCTCTTAATCTTCAACCTTACCATTTTTTCATACTTCCCCGTATCCTCTAATGCTAAGTCTTACTCATTGTTATCAATACTACTTTGATTTCGACTCTTTTTATATCCATCTTGTCCACTTCATTTCGGTAAACTTATATGGTATGGCAATTTGGGATGATGCACAATGATCCCAGCTCTATTTTGGTTGCGTATGTGACTGAACTTTTTGTTTCTATGCTTTAATCAACGGTTATATGAAATGAGTTGATTTCTCTGTGTTTATTACACTGAGTGACCACAATCAGTCAGATGTAAAAATCTCCAGCTTTTCGACTGTTTTAAGTACTTTAGTCAGGCTAAGTAAATTATCTTTAATCAATAGTCCTAAAAGCTTCCAGATTTATCAGCTTTGTAGCATTGACCGTTACAAAGGATTATTCCTAGATACACAGAAGTTGCAGTGCCTGGCGTAAGGTACTCATCAAAGACAATAAAAGATGATCGCTCAATGAGGGTTGATTGAAGTAAGACTTGTAAACCTTTATCTCGGCTCGGTGTTCTGGAGCCCCGGGTTCGATCACTGTTTACAGGATCGTAGATGTGTACTTCTGAAAAGTCGAAGATCAGGACTAATCGGTCGTCCAGTATTTCCAGATTTTCAATAGTTGTATGACTTAAATCGGTTCAAAACTCTCCACGACTCCATACCGACAATTACCTCTCGTTTACCGCCAAAGTTATTGGTAAGACTTGTTGCTTCTGATTTTACTTTAACCTATTTTCGGAAAATGAAGGATTTGTGTTTGACGATAATGATTCCGTTGATTGTCTAGACAGACAGTGTAAGTCGCAGCAAAAAACCCGTTTCTAATCTAGATTCATTAAGGTCATTATAAATCCTGTGTTTCTATACCTGAATTCATCAATAAAATCTCTCCAGTAATGTAATTTTTTTGTAGAGCTTTTCATATAAACAGATGTTATCATTTTTACAATCTTCCTTTTTCTGTGAATAATGGATTTTAAATTTATAAAGCAATGGTGTACATACTTAAAAACACTGAATGTCGGGTCAGATATTTGAAAGTTAACATTCTCATTGAGTCCTTAAGGTCATTGTTTTAACCCCAGGTGGGGTCGTGGATGCTCACTTCCAAGGAGTTCTACAATAAGACGAAACAGTTGTTGTGTACTTCTCAGTCTTTAATAGGTATCTGATTTTAGTTTGTGGTCTCAATACCATACAATAATCTCCACAAACCCTTTGCATAGATAGTGATTATCTTTTACTGTGAAGGTAATTATAATTATTGATTCAATGCTCTTAAAAAACTCGTTTAATTATTACAGGTTGAAGTTTATCCATCTACCTGTACCCCTACGTATTCATCATCAGATTCACAGCCCTTATATATCTTTACTATTGAACGTGAACAAGCTCGTCTTACCGGTTATCGGATAAATCCAGTATCTTCAGACGGCAAATCTTTGAAAGCTACACGTGTCTGGCGAATGTTATTGAGTCCTGATTCTAATCCGGTTAACAAGCATATCATTGTCGCTGCAGCTTCACGTCCACCTTCTGGTACGATTTTACATTTATATATTTCAGTTACTTTTTTGTTTTTTATGATGTTATTGTTTACGAGTTTTTTTAATCACATTCTCTTATCTGAATAATGAATCTATTCACTTTTTCTCTTTAAATAAAAAAAGTATCCAAGTAAATAATTTCACAAGCCTAACATTGTTGTTTTTCCACTATAGTTGGTTTATTGTCATTGTCTTCATTGCATTTTGTGTCTCATTCATGTCATTTTGATATGTTAATGAGATATATAGGAACTATAATCGATTAAGATTTTTCCAATGTCCTGCTTTTTTTTCATAGCTTACCTCTTAGCTATTTTTATTTATTTATTTGAACACATAAATATTGGTACAAAGGGGAACCAGAAACATATGCGCCTCATAAATCTCATTTGATTTGTGTGAGGGCTGTGATACTGCCCAGGTGCCCAAACTGAAGCACGTTGTTTTTTTGGGGGGACCACACTCGAAGCCTTTGACCGAAAGATCTGATCCACAAGGAAGTGGAGTCTTAATACTACTTATGTGATAAATCATATTATTAGAAAAATAATCAATATATCAGAATACTGAAAGTAGATTTTTTTCTTTGTCTATCAGATTCCTGTTGTGAATCAGATTTTTAACTAGATTATCCAAGATAGAAATGCCTAATCTTGACTTAATTTCGCTTTTTCCTACAGATTATTGCGAATTAAGGAAAATAAAAAAAACTGAAGATGCATCAATGGCAATTCAATCGAACAAGTTGACCGTACAAATGATGATTGTTCATCAACATCACTACCTTCTTTGAAAATTATATTACAACATCTCCTGGTGGATGATAAAAGAAAATATCGTGAATAAATGAATTTATGTCCGAAAATAAGGATTTTGAAAACTCTACATCATTTTATTTTAATATCTAAGGTATGATAAATAGAAACCAAAGTAAATTATCCT
>NC_031495.1:8367834-8393830 GCF_000237925.1 Schistosoma mansoni
TGTATCCACTCGGTCATGTAACAGCAGCCCGAGCGGGCGAGCGGACTCTCCCCGCTCTCGGCCGTACCGGGGCATTTGGGGGCTATTTTATTATTAAACACTGATTATCTCAATCGATCAGTTGAATATCAGTATAGATTCTGGCATAAATAAATGTGCATTGGGCCCCCAAATGCCCTGGTACGGCCGAGAGTGGGGAGAGTCCGCTTTCACTCTCGAAATGCTCTCACATGGCCAGCGAATATATAGCCTCTGCCAGGGAAGTCCTGCTCACTGCATTCTCGTGTCAGGGGTGTTGTTCACGGAATTGAGAGGACGAAAGGCGAATGTCCGGCACTTTAACCGGGTTGGTGGATGTGGAGGATCCACCTAGGGGAGTTGGAAAACCCTGATTCCAAACCAATGGTGCACATGGGCTCCAGTATCCTGAGGAAACAAATGGCGTACGAATGAATCGTTGATCACCGGCTACCATGGGACTGCATCTCCTCACGATGTTCCACTGCCTTGTGGATCAGATCTTTAGGTCAAAGGCTCCGGGTGTGGGTCCCTAAGAAAACCACCTGCTTCAGTTTGGGCACCTGGGCAGTATCACAGCCCTCACACAAATCGAATGAGATTTGTATGGCGCATATGTATCTGGTGCTTCCTTGTACCAATATTTATGTGTTTAAATAAATTTAAATAAAATAAATAAAAATGTGCATTGTACCAAGTCTCCATAACAATAATCATTTAAGATAATTTTGTGCAAAAGTCTAGTTTTTGGCTTGATCAAGTAATCCATTGAGTGTCCTCATTAGCATTGATAAGACGTCCATTTTATGCGTTTTTTTTTCTTTATCTGAATAAGTCTTGTTGAAACATCTAGATTTTTGTCAAACCATAATTTAGTCATAAATTCAAATTTTCAATATTCAAAATTCCCTCCTTGTTTTTTGCTTTCATTAATTTTTATTTCATTTTATTTTGTGTTTCAGAACATATTTATTCAGTTGGTCGAGTATTAGGTGATAGAAGTGTTCTTTACAAATATTTAAATCCTAATCTTATTGCAGTACTTACTATTGGTGGTGATATCAACAGTCATACAAATACATTGATGATTTATTTGATTGATGTTGTAGCTGGTCGAATATTGTATAGTGCTGTACATCGTCGATGTTCTGAACCTATTAGTCTAGTGCATTCAGAGAACTGGATTATTGTAAGTTGAACGAGTATTGTTTTTCAGAGATTCTATATTATTTTGAATGTATCCTTTGTACGCTTGTTTATTTTGAGACCGCAGAGTGAGCAATGGTTAGGTTTATGCATAGCATACTAAGTAAAGACAGGAAGTTATTTGATAACGTAAATCTTCATTAACTGAAGTAGTTGGGACATATTTCATGTATGTTCAACCATCGTCGACCTTAACGAGCCTTATTATCCGGTGTAGGAGTAGGTTGGAAGTAAGCTACGGGTAACCAAAACAAGATTTTAGTACCGATATATCAAGTCACTGACAACTGGATTTAATCATGTTAATGAATATAGACTACCTGACTTAGATTCGCTTGATTATCATAATTAATAGTTAGAGACTTAGGGTTTGAAATGGTGGTGATGCATTCATGTTTTTCTCTTTCCTTAGAATTTAAATCCCGAAATGCTTCTACTTCATTGTGAGCAATTTTGAGCTGTCATCCATTATTTTTGTTAACCACGTGGACTCCAACCAGGTATTCTACGCCTAGTTCAATAGTCAATGGCTTTGTGTACTGATACGATGTTTTAGTTTGATCACCTCTATCTGCAAACATAACACTATTCTTTATAGATACTACTTGTTAATTTGCTAAGCTTGTTTTACTGTTTGCAGAGTATTATTCTGTATTAAATGCAAATAGGTATAACGAAGCTTTGCAAAATGTTATAAGTTACACTATTACTGTGATCGATAATTTTCTCGGCTAATCTCATCAAAATATCTATGTAATGGAATGTGAAATTGTTACATACCATGAAAGTTCAATTTTTAAAATTAGTAGTATAATTCATTATACAAGTACATATTCATATGCTTATCTTTGAACCATATTTATCTGTTTAGCGGGTCGTGATACCTTACTTGGATGCCTAAATATAAAGCAAGATTTGAACCTGTGGACATTACTAGCCGAACGACTTAAACACGAACGAATGATACATGATAACTTGTTCACAGTTATGTGTAGCTACACGTTCTAAC
This sequence comes from Schistosoma mansoni, assembly GCF_000237925.1. Lineage (NCBI taxonomy): Eukaryota > Metazoa > Platyhelminthes > Trematoda > Strigeidida > Schistosomatidae > Schistosoma > Schistosoma mansoni. Next base: position 8,370,068 of record NC_031495.1, read on the forward strand.
AAGCAATACTATGTGAATAATTGGTGATTTTATTTGACCATTGAAGGCTTTATTTTGTTGGGAAATGTCTTATAATTAGTCGAAGAATATTTTAATGTCTTATTATTTCAAAATTACTGTTTTGTTTAAAATTCCATGCGAAATTTTTTATCCGTACTTTTCTCCGGTACATTGTTGTAATGTATTCTCCTTTCAAATTTCTTTAAAGTATACTTATTATAATCACAAATCATTACGCAATGAAGCTACCGTTATTGAATTATATGAACCGACTAAATTATCCGGGGAATTATGTGCTAGTCAGTCAATTCCAAGCCCTTGGCAATTGTTTCTCAACAATCTTATTCCTTCGTGGTTGTTATCTAATCCAAGTTCATTGAAAGGATCTGGTGATTTATCGAGTTTTTCACGTTTCTCATCTTTATTTCGTGCTAGTGATGTTGATGGTTTTTGTAGTTCAACTGGTGAAAATTCTTTAATACCTCAAGTTCTACAACAATCTTACATACTAAACACTCCACCACGTAGTGGTGCAGTGACTGTTTCAGTTACTGAGAGAGGAATAACCGCCAAGAATATAATTTGTGAGTAAGAATGGGTTTTTGATTTAATTCTTTATTTAAAGTCGAAATTATTTTGCGTGTCCCTGTGGCTCCTGTCTGGGACGTTAATCGATATCATTTGCTAGATTCGAGGTAATTGACAGGAGACCGTAGACCTAGTTTTATTAGTTGTGAGGACTTATTAGTGGGGTGTACCTGCAATCTTGAGGATAGTGGTGCTTTTTGTCGGAATCGACTCGCGTTACCTAGATTCACAATCTGAGACAGTATCTCTGGTTTATTTGAATAATCTTAGACTGTAAAATCAGGTGACGGATATCGAGTCGTTTCAGGCCTTTCGACTTATACGTATTTTGACAATTTTTCAAATATGTTCCCAATAATGTCGCTTAAAGATTTGCTTTTAATTTTCCAGTGGCTTTACAGAGGAATAGTCTAATTGAACTTCCGAAGACATTTTTCGATCCCCGTCGTAGTTTGGATATGACTTCTGAACTAATGTAAGTTATCACAGAGATATACTAACAACCTTTATTTTGATTTTGTGTTCATTATAGTTAACTTCATTCTTGACGTATCTTCTATCCTAAAATTTCGTTCAATAATCAATCAGTCAAATGCAAAGTATGACCTTGCATATGTTTACATCGGTTTAAGTTCCCATCGATCCTCACCTATAATCTTATTGTTTTCAAACACTTCTCACGAAAGAGTCATTATTCTTGTCACGTATATTCACAATAAATTAACTTCGTTTTATAATTAAAAGGAAATTTCGCTTGGCTTAAAAGAGCTACTAAGTATTTCGTAATTCTAATATTTTAATATTTACTGACCAACCAGCTTGTCATGGTAGGGTCTAAATGAAAGTGTAATCCATTCAATATAGCTCGATTGGCCCGTTACAATATACTAGTCCGACCACTATGTCGAGGTTGTAGCTACAGTTGGGATAGTAAATTATTGGACTAACAATTGGGCTTTTCATAATGCAATTGCAGATATTTTAATTTACTTCTAACAACCTAATTCATTTCTGGAAAGTACTCTAAAATTTTGTATTACTGTACCTTGTTATTAGTTTCGAGATAATGTAGTTTATATCATTCAACTATACCATCTGTCGTTGTTCAAGTGGTTAAGATCAAATTTTTAAATATCTTTTTGTTTCCCAATAAGATGTTTGTTTTTCTAGATGCAGTGCTATAAGTCTACGAAATATGTTGTTAAAATTGCATACAAGAATATCTGTTGAAGACGATGTGTAAATCCTACCTACATTTGAATAATGCAACGTAGAAGTTAAAGACTTCTCGTAATAAATCGGCTAAAAGAACTTACTGCCCTCTTTTTTCTAATACTCGACTGATTTGTTACCTTCTAATAATCCTTCTCAGTATCTATTTATAATTGGTTGAATGCTTCATAGCAAAGCGTCTTATTCATAGCTTTATTTCCCTATCACACTCTACTCTTTTTAGTGATTAAAATGATTATACATTTTCATTAATAACGTAACAGTACGAGAGTACAGGTTGAATTTGATTTTCTCTTTAAATTGCTTATTTTTTAAAATATTCCAGGGAAGAAGGTGTTCATCCTTATGCTCCTGTGCTACCGTTTTCCGATCAAGCTATAATTACATATAATCAATCAATTATGCGAATTCGAGCTATTCGTACAGCACCTACCGGTTTAGAGTCCACTGGATTAGTATTTGCATATGGATTAGGTAAGTATGAAATCTATTCATATATTCTTAGTAATTCGGTAGCTTTTTTTCGAAATGTTTTCCTTCCACTTTTATACTGATTGAAAACGTTTGGTTTTGTTTTAGCTATATAATTAGACTGTTGAATTTGTAGAGTGACACTTGACGTAAAGAGTTCGCTCGTGATAAATCAGGTCTAGTCTCTTACTTAAATGAGTTTCGTTAGTATATCTGTAATCTTATTACTACTGATATTAGTAGTTACATTGACTAAGATGGCTGTGCCACGTATTACGCATGCCCAACTACCACGGCGAGCAATGCTGACTAGTGTTCGGGATGGTTGGAAGAAAGTTAGGGGTGCCCAAACCAAAACGAGGCATCAGTCCATAAAGTCACTAACTTCTGGCCTGAGCCATGTTAGTAAATGCAGACTACTAGTTTGGGGTCCGCGCGACTATCGTAACCAATGGCTGGAGACCCTGAGTGACATGGCTCAGAATCTATCACAATGGTGTAGTTGTATACACTCTTTGTCTGCCCTTAAACTGTGGGACTAAAATTGCTTCATACCTGTCTTTCTTCCTGTACTATATCCTTATATACATTTTTTCTTTTATATATTACCTCCATTAAATTAACTACTTCTATGAATTCGGTGTTCATCTTGTTGTGCTAATTAGGTGTGGCAACTTGGATCGATGCATATATATGCCAGGTCTGACGTTGTAGCTGACTGACTGATTAAATATTAGTAATGGTATGTTAGTGTGTTTTAAATTAACACAGTGTTAAAATTTACATGTTCGTTGAAACGATCCAGCTGGATGCGAATTACATACAACTTCGCACTCCTCATCCCACCTTATATACATGAACTTTTGAAATCTAGACAGCAACATTGTACATGATCTTCTTATAAGTTTATCCTAAATCCCGCCTATCGCTCAAAACGTAGCCTAACTGTAGACTGCTGGCAACTATCGATGATGATTTTTATACAAAATTTGTTTATTTTTTATTCATTATAACATAATTGTGTTGATATAATTCATGTGCACTTCTCGATTTGAACTCCCTTATCCAATTTTGTTTTCCATATTTCAGATTTGTTTTTCACTCGAATATCACCTTCACAAACATATGATTTACTTAAAGAAGATTTCGATTATACTGCAATAGCTACTGTCACATTAGGAATGATAATTGCTTCCATTGTATCATGTCGTTTAGCTACAAGACGAGCAATTCTTAGAGCTTGGGCTTGATTTCTAGTTCATGTAGATTTATTTGATAATTTGTTTTTTTCTTTTTGTATGTTTATGAAAATAATGGTTGTTTCATCTATGTATGATTTATTTGACTTGTATAATTTTTCTTTACATTTGTAATATTTTATATACCTTTGTCAATGTTATGTATGTATAAATAAATGTGTTCTCATTCTTATAAATCCTGCTCTATTAATGGTTTCTGTTATATCCAGATCTTGAATTTTCGCTGTAAAGCGAATAACTTGAGCACTAAAACTCTTGAATCATCCAAGTCTCAAGTTAGAAGACAGAGGACCAATGGAAAAAATCTCATTCCAATCAATGTCAAACGTGGTACAAAAATACTAGGGTATTTATAGTTTTTTGTTAAAATGAAACCACCATTACAGTCAGCCAATCCACATGAAGTGGGTTTTAGTTTTTGCTCAATGAGGAAGCTACATGTCGAGATTCTGGAATGCTCTTCAAAATAATGATTGGATGGGAATTTTTCGGTTCTTTCAGAGCTTCCTTGAGTTCACCTGGAGCCGTCTCCACACCTCCCCTTCTTAAAGTCTCTTATGTAGGACTTTCCTCTTCGGTCCACTTGAGACTTATCTACCACATTCCTTTTGCGGTCCATCACTTTTGAAGGTCGCATTATTTTGCCCTTTCGTCATTTATGTCTTCTGCTTTTGTTCTCCCTAGGGCTTTCTGAAATGAATGCACGAGCATTTGAAACAGTAGTCGGCTTTGTGTATTCGTTGTCCTACTATCCCTTTGGATTTGATTTGCACGTCTTATAAAAGTCCCGAAACTTATCCAGACTAAATACAGTACTTTTCCAACCCGACATTCAATAATACCTGCTTACTCTTTTCTATTATCTTGTTTGGCCACCGGATTGTTATCCCCAGAATTCTTCGGCAGCAAGTCCTAGAACGGTCCCATAGTGGGCACCCGGGAATACGTAAAATAAAGTTACTGACTCAAAGCTACGCATACTGGCTGTCGATGGGCTGTGACATAGAACAAAAGTGTTGTAGCTGTTGGCCCTGTCTAAAAGCCGCAAAGAATCCGACTAAAGGATAACCCAAATCATGGCCAAAACCAGACGAGACTATAGCAACTATCCTACAATTAATTATGATTATGGTTAACTTTGGTTAAGCCTTTTTATTGATTCACTTAACCGACATTGTCATTTGGATAGTAACAATTTGCATATTTCTTTGTACTGTTATGATCACTAGAGCACATGACAAACTCTAGCCAAAACGTTGATTGCTTAAACATCTTTCGGTGATTCATCCCCCTCCCCATATATGCATGCACTGAAAACCTGTTACTAGCTTTTGTTTTAGTTTGCTGCACCCTTATACAATTTGACTGTAAATTTGCCTATGTAATTGCTTGCAGGTACTTACTCGTGTCCTTGTAGCTTTGTGAGCTGCGTCATTTGACAATAAACTGTAGTTGCCGCTTCTCTTTGCCTTCTGATTTCATGCACCGTTGAGAGTTGTATTATAACGGTTATCGAGGTGAAAGATTAGCGAAGCATTGCACTACAAGCCTAAGCAAAGAATATACTCCGATTTCGCTGGTCCAATACAAGGCAGAAACTACTTGGTTGTTTTGGATGCTTTCACGAATTGGCGAGAATTACGCGATATATAATATTAGTGTTTTATATATATATATATATAACGTTTATTTTATACCTATGTCCGGGTGAATTCAGACAGGTTATTTGAATCGACTTTAGGAAGTTCGCATTGGGTTCCTCTACAAAGCCTTAGGAAGTTGAATCTCAAGAACATTTTCAACCTTCAAATATGATATAAAATTGTTTTAAATTAATTTGGACACATAAACCTTGGTACAAAAGGACACCACGATGTGTATGCGCCACACAAGTCATTTTATTTGTGTGTGGCGTGTGGTAATTCCCGTGTGCCTAAGCCGAGGCAGGTGGTTTTCTTAGGAAGCACTCCGCTAGTCTTTAACCTAGAGGTCTAATCCCTAAGGCAGTAGAGCACAGTTAGATTAGATCCATTAGTGTGGTGATTGAAAATAGATTCATACGCCTGCAGTGACCGGCCAGTCTCGACAAGAACACGATTGAAACAACAGAAACAATTATTATTATTGTAACCAATTGTACCAGAGATTGTTTTACTGTATTTGTTTAACTGTATCAGACTCACTTCTTGTTTCGCTATCCGCCTTGTTTGGTTTGAACTTTCTCACACACTGCCCATTTCGCCTGTACCCATTGGCACGTCTCGGTATTATTTCGATACCACGAGATCGCCAATAAATGTACTTGATCTGGATTAGTAAAGCCTTCTGATTTACGAGTTATCAAAGGAACCAAGTCGTTTTTGGACGCGTAATCGAATAGTAGTGGTGATCATAGTCCGTCCTCGACTCGACACCCACTACATCTGGTAATCCCGACAACCAAACACGCAATACATCTGGTGAGCCGTATTTGGAACACGCACTACATTTGGTGAACCACAACTGGTAAACCAATTCATCGAGCACAATTCAAACTTGGCCAACTTTCCAACCCAGATCAATTCGGTGAGTCTATTTATCTATCCACATCTGTTGCACATATTCGTATTGCTATATTTCAATATATAATATTTTGGCAACTTAATATGGTGGATAACGATAAGAATAGTATAAATATAATAGACTCCGAGGTACAGGCTATTAGTTTTCGACCGGTTCCATTTATCCCTCATGATCCAGAAGTCTGGTTCGCGGCACTGGAATCTCAATTTGAGATCCGCCGCATAACCAATCAAAGGCAAAAGTACGCCTATGCTTTGGAATCATTGCCCGGGGATCGTTTAACCGCTGTTTGTGAGGTTGTCCTCAATCCGAACGTTCCAAACGTTTACGACCGTCTCAAGGATGCAATCCTTCGACATTTCCTCCCATCAAGAGAGGAACGATTGAGGACTCTATTAGCACGTCACCCTATGGGTGATGCTAAACCGAGCCATCACCTCACGCGCCTGCAATCTCTTGCAGGAAACACAACACCCGACTCCGAGATAGTCAAAGAGCTGTGGCTCGAAGCCTTACCAGCGAGTATCCAACCAACTCTTACGGCTCTGCTCGAGGACACCCCACTCAACAAGGTGGCCCTCATAGCAGACAAAATTCTAGCACGAGTTAACGCCAAAGACGACAATGTGGTTGCTAGTACTTCCCGTTCAAACATTGATCTCGATGCTAGGCGACCTACGGCTCATGGGGATAGGGATAAGTGTATCCACACCCGTCTCAGTTTTTGAGACCGTTCAAAAGTGCCAGACCCCTACGTCCCCCGACCCAGGTCACGATCTCGTAAGGCCGTAACGACTTGCCCCAAGCGGGCATCTTCCAAGCCACGCCAGAAGGCGGCTTCGGAAGCGAGTCCGAGTTGGTGCTGCTTCCATCGTGCCTTCGGGGCCGGTGCCCGTCATTGTCGAGCTCTCTGCTCATACAAGGCGGGGACTTCCCGAGCCAGTGAGTAAATACGGCCGTACTCACCGGCACTTCACCTCAGTTTGACCGTTTATTTTACGTGCACGATTATCTCACTAACGCTAGGTACCTAGTGGGTACAGGTACCCAAGTTTCTGTCGTACCTATCAGTAACAGTAAGTCTCAAGCTACGATGCTTCGACTACGCGCTGCGGATGACTCAGTCATTCCTAACTATGGTACACGACAACTTACGGTCAATCTGAGCAAACAGCCTTACGAAGGCCCTTTTCACGTGATTTCCCGTCACGAAAAGACCTTCAAGGTTGATCGACATGGCCGCGTCAAAGGAGTTAGCATTGATCGTCTCATGCCAGCACACGTCGATGACAGTGCTATACCTGATAAGCCGAGACCCAATGCTAGACCCATCAAAGCTTCTAGCGGGATCTCTACATCTACTTCGGATACCACGCTAGATGCACCTGAGACCTCATTCTCACGTCCCAGTCAACAGCACGTGTCATCTGCCCCGTCTACGGACGAGACTTCCGTCTCACGTCCAGACCAGCAGACCACACCGCCCTTGACTGCGGATGAGATTGCAGGCTCACGAGGTTCGAACGAGACTACCTTCTCACGTTCCGGTCGCCGAGTACGCTTTCGCGACTAACCTCATAACCAGCAGCGGATACAGTATAGGACCCTACCCCTATACTACACTTTTCCCTTTTTCTCTCATTTTTTTTGTTTACCCCGAGCCTACGCCTCCGACCATCGCTGTTTTGGTATCGTCGACTTCAGTCAACTTTGGCGAAAGCTGGTCTGATCACCCACTCCCTAGTCAACGTACTCAGTCGATCTCTCTGGCTCCAAATACGTATGGTATACATTTGGTTCCGAGCTTGGTTATTCTGGTCGCATCTGGTTCCTTGGCTCAATCTGGTTTCGTCCTACGTCTGCAGCGTTTCTGGTCCGGACCTCTACGAACGCAATCCTCAGATTCTGGATACAAACCATTCTGGTGTAGCATGCTAATCCAAGCCAATCAATACAGTACGTTTCCTCCTGGTACCGTCCTACGTCAAAGACCTTTAGTGGCAACTCGAGGATCAACGATAACTTCCTGTTCTGCCAACGCCTTCGTCCTACAATTGCACGTTTCACGATCAGTCCCACGAACGAAACCGCTACGTATCGAAAGTGTAAACCCTTTCTAGCGGGGGGCTCCTGTAGTGACCGGCCAGTCTCGATAAGAACACGATTGGAATAACAGAAACAATTATTATTATTGTAACCAATTGTACCAGAGATTGTTTTACTGTATTTGTTTAACTGTATCAGACTCACTTCTTGTTTCGCTATCCGCCTTGTTTGGTTTGAACTTTCTCACACACTGCCCATTTCGCCTGTACCCATTGGCACGTCTCGGTATTATTTCGATACCACGAGATCGCCAATAAATGTACTTGATCTGGATTAGTAAAGCCTTCTGATTTACGAGTTATCAAAGGAACCAAGTCGTTTTTGGACGCGTAATCGAATAGTAGTGGTGATCATAGTCCGTCCTCGACTCGACACCCACTACAGATTAAAACACCTCATCTCACACAGTAATAGGTCCCAACATCTTGTAAAACAGTGGGAAAAGATATCGGCTAGACGATGATACTATTAGTCTGGGCATATTAAAGTTGTGCCACACAGACCAATCAGTTAACTCATACTCATTTGAGATGAGTAACATTCCTCAAATGCCCTGATAGGGTCGAGGGTGGGGAAGTCTAAAATCCTTCTCCAAGTGCGCGCATATATCCACTACTAGCAAAGTCCTATCCACCTACTAGCAGTGAGTGTTGGCTAAAAAATTGAAAGGGTGTGTGTAGCACATAAACCGAAATGATGAGTAGGAAAAGATTACCTGAGGAAGTTGGAAAACTTTGATTTAAACCAAAGATGCACTAGGACTGAAGGAACTTGAGGCGTGTAGTGGGTGTCGAGTCGAGGACGGACTATGATCACCACTACTATTCGATTACGCGTCCAAAAACGACTTGGTTCCTTTGATAACTCGTAAATCAGAAGGCTTTACTAATCCAGATCAAGTACATTTATTGGCGATCTCGTGGTATCGAAATAATACCGAGACGTGCCAATGGGTACAGGCGAAATGGGCAGTGTGTGAGAAAGTTCAAACCAAACAAGGCGGATAGCGAAACAAGAAGTGAGTCTGATACAGTTAAACAAATACAGTAAAACAATCTCTGGTACAATTGGTTACAATAATAATAATTGTTTCTGTTATTCCAATCGTGTTCTTATCGAGACTGGCCGGTCACTACAGGAGCCCCCCGCTAGAAAGGGTTTACACTTTCGATACGTAGCGGTTTCGTTCGTGGGACTGATCGTGAAACGTGCAATTGTAGGACGAAGGCGTTGGCAGAACAGGAAGTTATCGTTGATCCTCGAGTTGCCACTAAAGGTCTTTGACGTAGGACGGTACCAGGAGGAAACGTACTGTATTGATTGGCTTGGATTAGCATGCTACACCAGAATGGTTTGTATCCAGAATCTGAGGATTGCGTTCGTAGAGGTCCGGACCAGAAACGCTGCAGACGTAGGACGAAACCAGATTGAGCCAAGGAACCAGATGCGACCAGAATAACCAAGCTCGGAACCAAATGTATACCATACGTATTTGGAGCCAGAGAGATCGACTGAGTACGTTGACTAGGGAGTGGGTGATCAGACCAGCTTTCGCCAAAGTTGACTGAAGTCGACGATACCAAAACAGCGATGGTCGGAGGCGTAGGCTCGGGGTAAACAAAAAAAATGAGAGAAAAAGGGAAAAGTGTAGTATAGGGGTAGGGTCCTATACTGTATCCGCTGCTGGTTATGAGGTTAGTCGCGAAAGCGTACTCGGCGACCGGAACGTGAGAAGGTAGTCTCGTTCGAACCTCGTGAGCCTGCAATCTCATCCGCAGTCAAGGGCGGTGTGGTCTGCTGGTCTGGACGTGAGACGGAAGTCTCGTCCGTAGACGGGGCAGATGACACGTGCTGTTGACTGGGACGTGAGAATGAGGTCTCAGGTGCATCTAGCGTGGTATCCGAAGTAGATGTAGAGATCCCGCTAGAAGCTTTGATGGGTCTAGCATTGGGTCTCGGCTTATCAGGTATAGCACTGTCATCGACGTGTGCTGGCATGAGACGATCAATGCTAACTCCTTTGACGCGGCCATGTCGATCAACCTTGAAGGTCTTTTCGTGACGGGAAATCACGTGAAAAGGGCCTTCGTAAGGCTGTTTGCTCAGATTGACCGTAAGTTGTCGTGTACCATAGTTAGGAATGACTGAGTCATCCGCAGCGCGTAGTCGAAGCATCGTAGCTTGAGACTTACTGTTACTGATAGGTACGACAGAAACTTGGGTACCTGTACCCACTAGGTACCTAGCGTTAGTGAGATAATCGTGCACGTAAAATAAACGGTCAAACTGAGGTGAAGTGCCGGTGAGTACGGCCGTATTTACTCACTGGCTCGGGAAGTCCCCGCCTTGTATGAGCAGAGAGCTCGACAATGACGGGCACCGGCCCCGAAGGCACGATGGAAGCAGCACCAACTCGGACTCGCTTCCGAAGCCGCCTTCTGGCGTGGCTTGGAAGATGCCCGCTTGGGGCAAGTCGTTACGGCCTTACGAGATCGTGACCTGGGTCGGGGGACGTAGGGGTCTGGCACTTTTGAACGGTCTCAAAAACTGAGACGGGTGTGGATACACTTATCCCTATCCCCATGAGCCGTAGGTCGCCTAGGATCGAGATCAATGTTTGAACGGGAAGTACTAGCAACCACATTGTCGTCTTTGGCGTTAACTCGTGCTAGAATTTTGTCTGCTATGAGGGCCACCTTGTTGAGTGGGGTGTCCTCGAGCAGAGCCGTAAGAGTTGGTTGGATACTCGCTGGTAAGGCTTCGAGCCACAGCTCTTTGACTATCTCGGAGTCGGGTGTTGTGTTTCCTGCAAGAGATTGCAGGCGCGTGAGGTGATGGCTCGGTTTAGCATCACCCATAGGGTGACGTGCTAATAGAGTCCTCAATCGTTCCTCTCTTGATGGGAGGAAATGTCGAAGGATTGCATCCTTGAGACGGTCGTAAACGTTTGGAACGTTCGGATTGAGGACAACCTCACAAACAGCGGTTAAACGATCCCCGGGCAATGATTCCAAAGCATAGGCGTACTTTTGCCTTTGATTGGTTATGCGGCGGATCTCAAATTGAGATTCCAGTGCCGCGAACCAGACTTCTGGATCATGAGGGATAAATGGAACCGGTCGAAAACTAATAGCCTGTACCTCGGAGTCTATTATATTTATACTATTCTTATCGTTATCCACCATATTAAGTTGCCAAAATATTATATATTGAAATATAGCAATACGAATATGTGCAACAGATGTGGATAGATAAATAGACTCACCGAATTGATCTGGGTTGGAAAGTTGGCCAAGTTTGAATTGTGCTCGATGAATTGGTTTACCAGTTGTGGTTCACCAAATGTAGTGCGTGTTCCAAATACGGCTCACCAGATGTATTGCGTGTTTGGTTGTCGGGATTACCAGATGTAGTGGGTGTCGAGTCGAGGACGGACTATGATCACCACTACTATTCGATTACGCGTCCAAAAACGACTTGGTTCCTTTGATAACTCGTAAATCAGAAGGCTTTACTAATCCAGATCAAGTACATTTATTGGCGATCTCGTGGTATCGAAATAATACCGAGACGTGCCAATGGGTACAGGCGAAATGGGCAGTGTGTGAGAAAGTTCAAACCAAACAAGGCGGATAGCGAAACAAGAAGTGAGTCTGATACAGTTAAACAAATACAGTAAAACAAGCTCTGGTACAATTGGTTACAATAATAATAATTGTTTCTGTTATTCCAATCGTGTTCTTATCGAGACTGGCCGGTCACTACAAATCTTTAGGCCAAATCTAGACTTATAATTTCATAATGTCTTAAAACCAAAGCAATTCGCCAATTAAAATACAAAGACTCCTCAATGGAATAAGGATGAGTTTATACATTATAAAACGAATAATTGTCGAATATAGAATAAGCCTAGTTGAAAGCTGGGATACTTATCTTTCAAGATGACTTTATAGCTAAGTATCCTAACTGCCCACTGTTTAAAGTTGTAACTAGTCTTTATTAATTTTAATGAATGAAATAACGTAATCGTAACTTCATAGTTTTCGGATAAGTTGATCAAGTGGTTAAAAATGATTCCACATATATTCTAAGCCATTTTTATCGAGATAGAAACACGTAGTTGATATTTTATACAGATGTGAAATCACTCACTTATGCAAATATGAAGGAGACATTTTATTTTAGAGGGAATTCATATTATGTAGACAATTATTTTTCAATCGACTTTGGAATATGACAGTCAAAGCTTATTTCAAAAATGAGTTCTCAATTTAAAGCTAGTTACGTAGAGCAATAAAGTGATTCATCTTTTGATTTTAAGATCTAAACGTATTGATCACCGAACATCCCTGGAAAAACACCCATTTATATTATCCACCTGTAGCTTAGGTAATAAATGATTACGAAATAAATAAACTAATTACCTATAAGATTTATGTGAGTACACTTGCATTATAAACTTGTCTTTTACAGTTTATTGGTCTCCATCACATGAAGTCATTGTTTCTTCCTGTTATCAGTCAGTGGACTACATCCTTAAAATGACCTCTTCCATCAACAAAGTTTATCGAGGATCAAACCAAAAACAACTCCAGTACATGAGGCCATTGTTCTGATTAGAGATTTAATCCTATGTCTCAAAATCAGTGCGTTTATTATTTATCTTGAATATTATTATTATAAACCGCTATCTCATTTGTTCTTTTCCAGATACATTACTTATCCATTTTTCCACTTGCTTCAGGTTTGTTATTGAAACTTTCAATCTTAATATGATTATTTTTCCAACTCCCTAATGGTGTTATAGTGAACGAGAACATACAAGTGGAGACAACCGAATATATTTGGATACAAAATTACAGAACCTCTTTGTAAAATTTGAGAACCGTACAGTAAATACTTCATTTGCAAAATACCAATCAGCTGTCTCGGACTTTATCGTTCCTTCATTTCCATACCAGTCATGCTCTATTGTCATCCTCTTTTCGTCAATCTTCTTAACCTTCTGTCGCTAATCCCTTCTCCTGCGATTCATGATACATACTACTTATATCTGTCGACATCAGTAACACAAACTACAGTATGAAGTGTCACGACTTCAATGAATTGAAATTTGTTCCAGGTCTCAACTTGTTTATTATTGGCATTGTATATTATGCGATTTCACACCATTTCCATATTTCTATGTTCAGTGAAAATTAGAGGTTTACAAGACATCAATTGAAGATTTCTGTTGTATATTGTACCTGTGATACTGAGTATATTATCGTGGTTAGTTAAATGTTTGATTAGTTTGGAAATATAATACAGGGCGAAAGTGTTTTTGACTGCGGATTACAAGAATTACTTCTAAATTGAGTCTGCCCATTAGTTAACAGTCATCAGTTTGTATTTCTGCCACCTCCTCACATCCAGCGTTTGACTTCTCATATTATGTCCACTAATTAGTAGATTGACTTACGTGGACGAGGGGTAGATATGTTTATTACATCTTCATCTTTAAATGAATGAGAACTCTAATACTTATTGAGGTTCAATAACAGTGTTTCGTACTTCATAACTAGCTCCGATTTATTGGGCAGTCTTGTCTTAAAGTTGCCTACCACAGAAGTGTGATTGTCTGGAGCATTGCCTTACAAAAGGTTTCTTGGCGAAGATGGCAATATACATACCCTTCTCTTTATTGTTACAAAATATTAGCGATTACACAGGTTTGCCCAGATTTTATAGGTAACATTTTGAGAACAGCTCTTACAGAGTTTGTTATGATGTATATATCCTATCTAAAGCAAGTGTATGATACTGCTTGCTGTGTGGGAACACAAACCACCGAATCCGCACTTAGCAACTTTGGTCCTTCGTGTTCGTTGGTAAGAGGTGTCAGTCATCTGGATACTATTAGGTGTCATATTTTGCACCTATTCCCTACCATGGTATCGCGTGTTTTAAACTACATGTTTTAAAGCAATAAACCCTGAAACTAGGTCAAGGTGTTATTATTATTCCCCCGTATGGGTTTTTCCAAGTTAGTTAAATCTCCTTTCTGTTGCTACACAAAGAGCGAGTGTGGAGAAAAGCCCTCTTGGCGTCCACAAACTTAAAACAACTTCCAGTTTTCTTATAACTGCACCTGGAGATATTACGTACGCTAGTTGACTTATGTTCTTCAGTCAGCAGGAGCGAAATGCCATGAATTATTATGATTACAACTATAGTGACAAACTGCTTTAAAAGCATCCACACTTTGAACACAATCATAGTCGTGAAAACCTAATTTCTGAACTAGCAAGTGCTTTTTGCTCTTGACATTCCCATATGCTCATGTAATTGTTTGTACGATATCGTATTATTGCTGAAAACATCATGCTTACTTGAGTAATGTTCAGGCTACTAATTTCTGCCGACCAAAGCATAGCGTTTGTGGTTTGATAACTTCTTGATGTAGTCAGAACAGGCAATCATAATTGATAGACAAAGTAATCTTTGAAGGTCAATTAACTTCATATTTAGATTGTTATTAACCACAGATTTAAAGATATACATTGAACTTTCTAAGACTAAACAAAATTTCGCGCCACTGATTATACATCGTATGAGTTAGCCGGCTATGTATTATCAGTCTTTTAGAATGAAGATAATAGCCCAGTTAACCTGAATTAATGGTCATAATAGGTACCTCTCAGATGGTCTAGATCCTTGATGTGGTTGTTAAAGTTGATACATTGTGAGCTCCTGCTTTATTAACTTGTTGTTGGCAACATTCAAATGGTTGCATTTTCCTAAACATAGTTCATCTAGACATTTGAATAGTAAGAATAAATAACAAGACGAACTGACAAACATTAGTTATTTTAATGCTAACTGGCTAATACAAATACGCAGTTACAAAGATATGGTCTATGTAGATGAATAAAAACTGTCTCAACGCAACTCGGATATTATTTTATAGACAGAATGAACCAAATATTCTATGTGTATCAGTATACTGCAAGGGATTGATCGGTTCAAAGAACCGTTTGGAAGCTCGAACAGTAATAATCGAGTTTGATCTCTAAAGATTACGGAGTATAGGTTTTGGCGAACTTATCCTTCATTTTTTCTTGGTTGCATTTCAATACATTCAGCAGCACATAAGAGTTTTCTAATAGCTACAAAATTCATACGTATTATGATTGCATAGTACTTTAGAATAGGCTTGTTGCGATTCCGCAATCGCCTTATCGTAAGAATTCCGAACAACTAGCTTCTTGCTTAGTGAATCATTTATTTTCGCAAGTTTCTCAGAAATAATCCTCATGTCGTGCTGAAGACGGTTTTTTTCATCATCTTCCTCAATAATTGCTTTTTGTAACTGATCTCTTTTCTGACACAAATCTTCTATCACTTAACTATATCAAGCATTCAAGAAACTGATGTTACGTTTCACAAGTTCGGTGTTGTGCTGTTGAAGAATTTGTGCGTCATGTTTCATTTTCAAAATGTGATGTTGGTGCTAGGATACGTGCCAATGTTTTTCAATAATCAATATCTTTTCCACAAACTATTGTAATGTAATTAAGAGTAAGATGGAGTTCCGGATACCGACATTGTTCAAAGGGTATGGTGAATTCAATTAAGGTGCTAATCCAAGTATTTTCGACAGTTATTTGAGGATTGTGTCCGACGTTAAAGTGATTATGTTTATCTAAGTACGGTGAGGTTACTGAAACTAGCTGTTATCATGTTACTTGGAGGCCAATCGACTGTTTATGAGAATTATGATGAAAAAACTGTATTACAGGCATGGGTAGCGAATTCGGGAACATCACTTACGGTTAGGATGTGAAATTGACCGACCTAGTCAGTCATTCCCACTCAACGTAGAACCTGACATATACATGGATGCATTTAATTAGCCATATAACATTTACACAGTGGTATGCAAGATTAGTAAGACTACCAACAGTGTTAGTGTTAGAGAAAGGATATGTTCCGAATAGGTGGCTTTAGAAGAAAATATAAACTAGCAGAACAAAAATTCCAGGATCTGAGAAAATAGAAAGACGGGGTGTATCCGTGCAAATATGAAAGGTTATGGATTATGTTACGAAAATCCCCGACAGCTGTTTACGGCAATAGCATAGATTCCAACCAAGCCTGAGTTTGCTAAACGGCTCAATTCAACAGTCACCAACTTTATAGGCTGATGATACTTTTTTTGGTCAGCTCTTGCTTCCGTCTGGCTTCTCTACACCGGCCCATCATGTGTCTTGCTAACTGGAGGTCGAAGATGCATAGCAAAATGTCTAACGAATTCTTTAAAATTAGTTACAATACTAAAACGGTCCCATGGTAGATCCCATTTAAGTCAAGCCAGGGTCAGTGTGACCCTTCTTACATACTTTAAATCCGCAGCCAAGAATCCCTTTTTGTAATTTGATTGATAGGCGCCCATTTTGTTCTGAAGTGTTTTAGGTTAGCTGGGTGTGTATAGGCTAATACGAATTCCCGTTTCCGGAATACTTGGATCGTAAAATCGTATGCCCAAGTTCCTAAAAATATGCTCGGTGTTCCGTATGTCTTTTGGTTCGATACGGTATTTATTCTTTTCTTATATAATGATTGACACATCTGTATGATGGTTAACAGGTGGTTTATGACCTATTGGCATCTGGAGAAAGGGGAAATCTGATGCCGGGTCCTTTAGCACTCAGTATCTCAGGATTCGGTAGAGCACGCGAAGACCCAGGTTGAAAAGAAAACGACGCTCAACGATGTGGAAACTATGAGAGTAGAAGCAATCGCAATTAGGTTAAAAGCAGCCAAAGTCAAACAGAAGTCAGTCATTAATTTTCTATTATGTTAGAGACATTACAACTAGAGTTCTAAAATTACTTACTTCCCTAATATCGTACAATTATATTAGCGGGTTGTTGTACAGTACTGGAAGTCTATGATATATTTGGATTGACATGAAGACCAAGAAAATGTTTTATTGAAACAATTAGGCTCCACATTTAGCTAAATAGCCTTTTGCTGTAAAGTAAATTTGAGGAATTAAAAAACATCAAATGTATATGTAGAATTCGATATGAATGTTTTCATTTTGTGGACGACCAACGAGAACTGTATAAAGTTTGTTTGAACAGGTGCACATGCGATTGTAGTTTTCCCATCAAAAATCAAATAGCATGGTTAGCAGAAAATGGCGGTGCTTGTTAGTGCAAACGTCGAATTTTCGTTATTCTCATACGAATTTGGGCGTACGTGTTCTTTTGACTTCATGAGATCAGTCAGCTCATTGCTATAATAATAGACCTGATCCAAAATTGCAGATTTGTCATAATGTGACTACCTAACCTACCAGGTGTTAAGTGAAAGTCATACCATTGGTCATTGTGACTCGTCCTATCGTGTAAATCAGAAATATAATATTTACTGCTTCTGAGAAACACATTTCGGCTGTGGATAAAAAAATATATTTTGTGTGAAAATATGTGAACTACATGGAGTGACCACGCTCGCAAGTTTCAGCCACTCATACTGACCAGGAGTTCCCGTGTTCACCATCTCTAACCTTCTCTCCATGTTAAATGTCGATTGTGAATTTTCTCTTCTTATGTTCAGCTTCGAAGACCGTGTGGTTGGGAACCGATAGCACCGCAGATCGTCCAAATTTTCCTGATTTACTACTGTTATAACCACATTTCTGAAATTCAAGGGATGTCGGAGTATAAATATACTGCAACTTCGGGTCCTCCAAACCAAGATTTGATGAGACTCGGTAAATCCCATAACTATATGAGAACTTGCTAATTATAAATTTAAATACATCAAAGTTTTGTCCTCTACCCTAATTATAGAATCAAATTCATCAAAAAAAATTTACCCGTACAGTCTATCAATGTCTGAAAACTAAGAGGTGTAGGTTAAACGTATAAAATAGCCAAGTTCACTGATTGACTGAAACAGACGTATCACAAATAATTTAACTTCACATGTAACCCTCCCTAGGGTAATGCCTTTTGTTACGTCCTTGAATCTGTCTACCCACTTTAGTGCCGAGTATGACTTGTCGAATGTAGATTAAGACCTTGACCCGATAGGCTGACTGGCTTAACCTTGAGGCTAATATGCGTGAGTTCGAAGTGGGGGTAGAGAGACGAAAACTATTCTATCCCTGATTGGCTGGCAAGCACGCGAGAGAGAGAGGAGACAAAGACAGCTGGAACACTAATCACTTTATTCCAACCCCGATCTAGCACTCGAATTCCCAATTCAGATTACGGTGAAAAGTTACATGAATAAGTAGATGAATAACCTGATCACAACGTACAATAATAAGGAAAATACAATTGTGTCCAAAACTGGGGTATTGTAGTAGAAAATAGAGTACAAAAGGTTACGTCTAAATGACAATAGCTTTAGAACAGAAAATGCTATGGCAGTGAATCATGCATCAAAAGAAAGCTTATGATCTGTAGAATAGGCTAGGGGCAAAAGTAAATGTTACAGTTTTACAAGCTTTGAATTAAATGAATTAACGTCCCCAAAAATAGCTTCCGTAATTTGTTAAGGCTTCTTGTTTCGCGGTTCACATCACCTTTCCCAAGCCTGGATAAAGGAGAATTGTTAGACATAGGGTTAGCAACCTTATACCGTGAAAAATAACCTCGCTGAAAACGCTTACTCCTTCCTTGGAGTCGAAGGAACTTCATTTGAAGGAGTCATGACGCCTCGTCCTGAAAGCCAAGAACCTTCAGAAATTACTGAGCAGATATCCTTTTGACAGCCAGATCAAGATTTGATATTGGTACATGGAATGTATACATAATGTAGGGGACCGAAAGGATCATTCAAATAGCTGTAGAACTGGAAAGGTATAAAATGGTGGTGATCAGAATAAGTGTAACCCACTTCTTCAAAACTTCTGTCTTCTGTAGATTTATCTTCCAATGATCGTTCATATGTATACATATGTTTTATATATCTAAATATGTATGCCGTATCAATATTCTTAAGCATTTTAATTGTTCCAGTCACAAGAGTGAACTATGGTGAGTTTTGAATATCTTACAGTAAATATGATGTTCATAATAACATGACACAGTGAGAGAGCTGTGTTAGTGAGAGATTGTCTTGGTTTAATGTTGATATATATGGTGATGAGTCCAATTCAGATAACAGTACCACGAAAACGTGACAAATAATAACAACCATCATGCAGTTCCCAAAATTATATAGGTGAAAATAATTAGCACATAGTTACAATGCATCTGAATGAATAATTAAATATACTGATATTTTTGCTTAACTGACTCGTTTTTTGAGTCAAATGCCACACATGAACTGCATACATTTGATCTTCAAACCTGAACTGAGTCAGTTAGTTGATGCTGTGTTAAGAATAGTGCTTTGTCCTTGTGGAGTTTTGGGGGATTATGTTTTATTTAGGTTTGGACTCGCGAATCATGAGCTTTGCAGTGCGACTCCACAGCGAAAGATTAGTATAAACTGCGAGACGAATTCTCCGTTTGATTTCGTGTATCTTATATAGGTCTAACCCTATTCAGGAGATGACAGTTATAAAAAGCCAAATAAGGATTAAAATTTAATGATATTTTCCAGGTATTGACTTACTAAGACAGACAGCAGGATGTTAGGAAAAGCGAAGGAAATTATACGTGACAACTCAAAATGTTACTCATCACAAGCTCCGACATGACTGAAAGTGAAATTGAGTCATGAGGCTCAAAAACAGATGTCGGATGAAACAATAAGAGTACAGACCTATACGCTTACACATACAACACGTACAATCGCAGAATCGTAACAGTAGTATGAGAGGTACTAGGTATCGATACAAAACTTGGACTTCATAGTGTAGCACTCATCGAGCGTTAGTTTGTAAGGTAATAGTAATCGTACATTTTGTGATATCACACTTATTAGGGGTCCATGTTTCTGACGTCTTGTAAATTAATGTAAGTGAACTCTTCAAAGCATTTAAATAGATGACCAAAATAAAATTAACACAGATTAAGTAGTATTTTTAGTATTTTCACAATCGTAATGGGAGTGGACATGTGGATAGCATGTCGTTTTTAGTCAAGGTAATTCTGTGAGAGTCATGTAACTCTTGTGGTGGCGAGTATGATGAATTATTTATAATCTGTTATATAAGGGATATACACAGAAACTCACAATTTCTTGTGACAATAGTGGAATTATAAGGAGATTAACTTTGATCCGATAGTCGCACACTGAGTTGACAAAGTTAGTTCAAAAGCAGGGACAAATAATCTAAATATGTAATAACCAACGTTACAAGTTGAAGACAAAAATCAAAAGGATCCTCGAAACTTGGATCTCCATAAAATATTCTTTTCTACATGTAATTTGTATTTAAACTACTTAGTATTGACGCTTTTGAAAACAGTATTCCTATATTCACTGGGGGGAACACAAAGCCGCAAATTATTTCGATTGTACTGCCATCAGTAATGAGTCAGTGTAAACTGATAAATTACTCGAAAAAACACCAGAATAATTACCAACTGATATGCTACACTTGACCTCTGTTTAGAGCTCAGTGTTTGAGTGTGTCGTTTAAAAGATTTGATCATAATAAGACGAATACTCCAAAACTGAAGAAATTTATCGTCCCTGTCTATGTGCAAAACTTCATAAGTGTTCACTTACTCGATAGATGTTAAAGTGTGATTGAAATAAGAATCCATCGTCAAGGGTAACATGTTAGTTTCTGAGCGCATAAAGCCACTGATAATAATTGGTATCAAATCTTTGTCGTCTTTAGTTAGATGTGTATAAGAGTTCCATATGGAGATTCTGTGACATTACTAATTTATTTCCCACTGTTAAATCACAAACTTTGGGAAGACTGGATTGAACTCTTTATGAACACTGATATAGAGTTACACATCCACCGAGCAAATGGTCAAAACACAACAACTTGGTGACCATATGGTGCACATAGTATAAAGATAGTTTAAAACGTACAAATATATAATTCCTAAATACTTTTAACTCCTTTTATACTGTCAGAAAGTATCCGAAATAGCTGATAGGTTGGTTCGACCTGCTCCAAAAGTGACGAGTTGACTGCAAAATAATTCGAGAACCTCACGATAAGTTATATCTCAATCTAACCTGAATATGGATGACAAAAGCGTTCAACATTGATGTACGTTTGACGGTGAATGGCTGGGCTGATTTGTATTTCTCAAAACTATTCAGGTTGCTTGACAACACGGTGGTGATGGGGAACAAAATCAGTTAATGTGGCAGCCGCAGAAGTGAAAACTAAAATAGGCATTGCAAAACTACATATTTGCCAGGAATTGAAAGAGAGCTTCAATAGGAAAATTGAGTAAATCTAATGTCAAGCAAACCAAAACATATGGTTAGTTCTCAAATAAAAACCTCACAGAATGCCAACCTTACACTTAGGTGAAGACAACAATTTGTCGTCACAATAAATGTAACATGAAGTATTTCCACACACACTCATATAAAAGCATATTAAAAGATCTTACACCTTACACTTTTATTTGGTAATTCTGTTTTACAAGGTGTTGTAATAGTTGGTGACTATACCTGTCAAGTGTTGTTCAGTATTATGAAACTTTAGATTCTACCAATTCTACTACTTGCACCACTCTATTTTTAGTAATCTGTTAGTAAACGTCGACATCTATTCCTATTATAAATCATATTTAAGGTTATTTTATTACCTGGTCATAATAATTAAACTAAAAGTTATCGGCACTTCAATATAAGCTTCATTGACAGGATTTCCGTCAGTTTCGTTGGTTTGAAAAACGCAGTTTACGTAGACTTAAGATTCCCGAGGATGGAGTCAGGTTACTAATTAGTTGAGATAAGACATGGATGATTTACGAAACTTGGCATCGAACAGCTAAAATTCTCATGGAGCGAATGAACAAAGATCCTGAAAGCAAGTTGATAACACAGCACATACAAGAGCCCCGTACCCCTTTCTTCATCCATTTCACCCAATCCACACCATTCTACCGATTAATCTGAATTCCTCATGTTCGACCATGACAGTAATTTACAGACCCTTCAAAATCCGTCGATCAGCCTTCATAGGTAAAAGCGGTTCGGCTTGATGGATGATTTGGCTAATGCGAAGTGACACTTCATCGGCTCCACAACTCTTCTTCACCCGGACCGACGTCCTTTCGTCTCGATGCCAATACTTTAGAAGAGAAACGCCTTTGTTGTTCGCCACACAATAAGTATGTTGTATCAGCATTTTAAAATGCGTTTCGTAGTTTTACCGTAACAGCGACGACATGGAAGCTGTCATTTATTCATTTCTTTCACTTAGTATTGTTTGTTTGGATCTTCCCATCGATGTGTTTAGGACTGCAACTGGTCAGTCTCTAATTGGCATATGTGCATACTGTGCGTATTGCCTCGATATACCTTAATTCACAAGCATGGTAAGCAGAGATGGATAGTGGATAACGCGATGGCGTTTGAAGCGAGGGTACTGGGTTCGAGTCCCAGAGTGAACATCAACTCTGAGATGCAGGTACATCCAGCTGACGAGTCCCAAATAGGACGAAACGCGCGTCCTGGATTCTACTGCTAGCCACTATCCATCTCTGCTATTCATTTCTTTGTTTTACTTAATTTTTGCAGTGTGGTTTGAGCGAACAATGAAAGTAGCGACGTCGACGATTTACATCTGATTTGCCTAGGTTGTAAATGACGATATCGTAATACGGCGCTGTTGATATACGCTTAGAATTACGAAAAACTTCAGTCACGGCAAGTAGTTGGGCGACCACGTGTGCAATGAGAAACATTGTTAGAGAAAAAAACCATGCCTTGGATTGTGGAAAGCTCTGGAAACCAAGAATTTATTTGCAAAACATGTATCTTATATAAACATATCAGAATGAAATTAGCATGACATACGTGTAATAAAAAGGTTGAAACAGGTCAATGCATCAGATCAAGCAAATGCCAACAAGGCGGTGAATATTGTTAAAAAACGTTTTGGAAGACGCACCCATTTTGCAAAAGACTGCTGCTGAAGGTTTAGCTTTTAGAATTAAATAACATATGTTACTTACGGTCATACTGTGATGGGATGTATTTTTTGTCCGCACGATTTCCATTTTTCAATCCTTTGTTGGGTTTAGGTCAAACAAATGTACCAATTTAGATTGAAATAATATATTCTGAGCCATAGGTTCGACACTGTTCTTTTCTTGGCCTCATTTAAGTTAATAAGTAACTGGGGTTTCGCTTTAGTTTAACAATTAATGTTATTTTTTACTATAAGATGCCGTTCTTAGCATACTTTGAATTGGTTGTATACTTTATTACATTTGGGCTGAGTTTTAGTTACAACGGGTCCTCACCATGGCCATTAAAAGGATATGCGAGCGACTTGGCCATCGGCTTGCTGTCACTTGTGGTATGCCGTGAAACGAATGCAAAGTGTTTTCGAAAGTCGTGCACTGGTTCCGCAGAGACTGGCTATAACATACTCAGTAAGCGAAACCGT
>NC_031495.1:8394058-8397881 GCF_000237925.1 Schistosoma mansoni
TCGTATTTTTCAGTATAGACACTGGAAACAGACGTTTTGAGTAAAAAGTAATAAATCCGAGAGACATGTTAGGCTTCATATGATCTCTCTGTGGTAGTAGACCAAAAATAACTCCGGGATCATCCCCTTAGTCTTTAAAACAAAAGGCAAAAGAATATTGTGATCGGATCTAAGTAAGAATCTCAAGATCCCCCTTCAGAACTCACCGGCATTAAGGAGGGAGTTTGTTTTGTTCAGCAGTTGGAGTTAACCAGATAGTTACCTAAAGCTGAAAAGTATCTTGACTCAACAAGGTCTACTTTTAACCCGAAAGGAACCGAGTCATGGTCAAGGTTGATGGAGGTTTTCTTCACCTTATTCGAAGTTCTGGCCACCAATCTCGAGGCATCTCGTACTGATGGATGCTGATAACCAGCTAGAATCAAGACCCCACTCGAACAGGCCTCAAGATTATGGAATTTAAAACAAAAAGAGGTTGGGGTCAATCGTTTGACTTGTTAACAACTATGAAGGAAGGACATGAGGGAGACAGAGACAGTCCGGTAAGAGAGCAGGTTTATTGACCTCTTACATAAGGCTACTACAGAGAGGAAGAACAGGGTCAGATATGTGATCCAAATAGAAGCACCAACTCATTTAATATGAACAAATTGGTTACACGAATTATGAAGTGAAAATAATGCTCGTGTGGTAGGGGTTGCGGGAACATAGGAAATTTCTTTTTCCTGTAATAGAAATGTGGAGGTAGATATGTTCCCACAATAAATAGTTCCCCAAGTCTTCGACAGTGATGCTGGCATCATTTGTTTTTCTAAACAGACCTCAGAGGAAGGAACTTGATCACGCAGCCGCACCTGATCATGAGTCGGCAGACCATGCTACTCATTTCGTGCGACAGTGAGTCAGCTTGGATAAAACACTTCTCAAAATATCGTCAATTTTCCAAGAATATTTTCGAACCCATTCATCCCTGACTACTGATTTGACAAGGTTGTTATCTTCCGACTATGAAGGTGTTACAAACGAAATTTTTGTCAGAACTTGAATGTGTTTGGCATCTTTAGGTGGAAAGATGAGTTAGAGTATAGGACTCTTCGGTAACACATCAGGGACACATTCAAGAGTTTAGTTGTCTCGGTGAATCTTCTCGCTAATCGGGGAGGTTTCTCTTCACCACAAAGTTTCTAGTTTGAACTGTCTTCAAAAAGCCTGCTCCTGACACCCATTTGGAAAATTGGATACTGATGATTTAGCAGTTCTCTTAGGTTAAGACATACATATTAATCTTTAAGATGGTTCTAATCTTTCTTCGACTTCAGTGAACCCACATAGAGAAGAGGATGACTCCATCGAAGCTCACCTATCTAACCCTATGGAACTACGTTTATTTGAAGTCAGGAACTCGACTGAGAAAAAGCCAGGGATTGTGGCGCTTAGAATTTACCTTCACTTATGAAGAAGTTCGACAGTTCTCTTAGATTAGGACATACATATCAGTCAGTAAGATGGTTTTAATCCTCAACTTTATGCTCATACAAGCCGGAGGAACCTCTTTCAAAAACTTCAAAGGTTGTGGTATTCCCAGTTTATTTCAGCCCATGCAATTATCTAACACCCATCGATTGCTCATCATCCCTATATCACTATTTTGGGAAAAGCCAGCTCTGGGTAACTATTCTGCCGAAAGTGATGTATTGTTGAACAATAATTAGTGAAACTATGAGAGGGTAGTTAAAATATACCTTAATTTTTCAGGAGCTTTTAACAGGGTTGATCATACGCTGATCATAAGTTGAAGGTTTTTGAGTTTATACCGATCGGCAGGTTTATGTCATACCTAAGTAATTGGGTTTTTAAGGTCGGGATTTATGACTCATTGTCACAGGGTACAGAGACTAGTGGGGTCCCATGTGGTTCAATAATGTGACGTTTCCCCCTTTGTCTTGCATCACTGACGTTCCCAGAAAGTGTGTTCTAATATGTTACTTTTTGCTGACGACTCTGAGCTTCAGAGAAAGGTTCGCAACTTGGATGATAACCCGGCACTTCAGGATGATCAGACTCGGGTTTAAAGTAGAGTGGATGATAATGGACTTAATTAAAACACTTCAAAGTGTAAAGTAGTCCATCTGATACATTTCACGAGTTGAAAGATATTTGAGTGCTTTGTTGGCCGGTTATTGGGAATCTTTTCCTAACTGCGCTAAATATACTTCTAGAGAGAATTTTAGTCTGGCAAATTTAAACTTATTTTTGAAAAGTTTGACAGCAGGACTTTTCATTGAGTTTTTATTAGGTTTTACTTGACTAGATTTGGAGTTTGGAAACACAATGTTTTCTCCCTAACTCCAACAGGGTAAGAACACTCTCAAGCCCATTCAAAGGTGAACTACTAAATCAAACTTTGTGGAGGGGGATCGATTCAACTTTAATAAACAAAGCCTGAAATCGTTAGGTCTTTATTTGCGAGAGTATAGGTGACTCGAAGGAGAATTTCTAAGCAACCTTTGGCATCTTATAAAATACCCACTTAAGTACAGTCACAGCAGAAACCTTTATTCCAATACTCAGAAATTAGAGTGACTCCCGGCGAATCGGACTATTTGGATATATTTTTCTCCGTACAAATATTTCGGTCTTGGAAATTTCTATCGGTTGAGGTGGTCTAAGCAACTTTACGGGTGCCCTTCTGCTGTACACTTCACATACCTAGGTCCCTAACTGTAGGAATTGGAGATCTACTTCTATCAGATACGGAAGCTCACTAGGTAAAAACTTCTTCTAGACCACTCACAATCCCATGATAGTTCAAACGTTTGACTGCTTAATCGACTTGTGTATACGCAATAATTTTCACTGAGCTTACAAAAACACAATGAGCTTCATGTTTATTGTACAGGAAGATGTCGACAGGAATTTTTTTTTATTTTGGCAACATGCACGGTGATATTTGACATATTGGACATCGGAGGTGTACACATCAAGTGCACGCTACTTGCCGTTCCTTGTTTTGTGTGGTAAGATGTTCGTGTAAGCAACTATCTGTCGTCTATATGTTGGGTTCTATTGTTCATAACCAGTGGACTCTATTACATACCAATCCCAGTGGTTACGATCGACAGGTGGGAAATGTATTAAACGTATGTTTGCTCACCTATAACGGCCCAATCTCCCTATTTCGGGGTAAATTTTATTGGTTTTGTGGAAATAGCACAAAACCCCCAGTTTCCTAAGATCTGGGGAAATCCCCAAACTTTGGGTAAACCCGAAAATAGGGAAATCGGGGTCATTAATCAATAGTATGATAATTAATTAATCATCCTACTGGCGGAATTCATGTGATCCTAACAGTTCTGAGCGGAATAGGAAATCCTTTCGCTTAGTATGACATGTCTAGTAGCAGTAAATCGCTGACACTTAGGTATGTTTTTAGTGGTGATAATTACCAATATTGTTAACAATAAGACTGGCTTTTATCAATAGGTCATGGATTAATTAGTTGAGTCAATAATACTCATTGAGTGATTACGGTTGAACCTTCACTAGACTAGAAGCTTGTTTGATCTCATTGGGGGGTTTACTTCAACAGCAGTTCCAGTTATCTGATTGAGTTGAGCCTCCAAATGCCCTGGTACGGCCGAGAATGGGAAGGGCCCGCCCCCTCTCGAAATGCTCTCACACGGCCACGCGTATACAGCCACTGCTAGAAAAGTCCCACTCACTGCCTTCTCGTGTTGGGGGTGTTTACGGAATTAAGAGGACAAAAAGCGAATGTCTGGCGCTTAAACCGGGTTGGTGGATATGGAGGGTCCAACTAGGGGAG
>NC_031495.1:8398081-8480168 GCF_000237925.1 Schistosoma mansoni
TTGTATATATGACTTCTGAGTATTCCCTCTAGGGTTTGTTTTACGGTTAAATAAATGACCGTTCTAGAGGATCTTGAGAAGTGTTTTGTATGTTGTAGATCATTATAGGGTCGCTTCTGTGTTGCTTATCTCTAAGTGGTAAATATCCAGTGTTCGGGCACAAGACCGCGGACTAATTTTATACTTCTCAGTGCGCTTCAGTGTATTATTCTTTTGACGTGGAGGAGGACTATTTCCTTGTGACCTCACTTAGAGTTTATACTCTATGTAAGGCTGAATGAAACGTTAAAATTACCTGAAAACCTCTACCATTTAACTACCCAAAAGTGTGTGTCACTAGTGCCAAGTTAATTATTATTTATTTAACCACATAAATATTGGTACAAAGGGGCACCAGATATATATGCGCCACACATCTTATTTGATTTGTGTAAGGGGTGTAATACTGCCCAGGTGCCCAAACTGAAGCAGGTGGTTTTCTTAGGGGACCACACCCCGAGCCCTTGACCTAAAGATCTGATCCACAAGGCAGTGGAGCATCGTGAGGAGGTGCAGTTCCATGGTAGTCAGTGACCAACGATTGATTCATACGCCATTTGTTCCCTCAGGATACTGGAGTCCATGTGCACCACTGGTTTGGAATCAGGGTTTTCCAACTCCCCTAGGTGAACTTGCCGTGTCCACCAACCCGGTTAAAGCGCCGGACATTCGCCTTTCGTCCTCTCAATTTCGTAAACGACACCCCCACCACGAGAAGGCAGTGAGTGGGACTTTTCTAGCAGTGGCTGTATATGCGTGGCCATGTGAAAGCGATTCGAGGAGAGCGGACTCTACTCACTCTCGGCCGTACCAGGGCATTTGAGGGCCTACCAGTTAATTATATGGAGATCTTTTTTGGCCAGCGTTATTTTCAGCGGAGAATAATCCAAGTTAATAAGCTGTATTTGAGGCTAGCATCGTTCTCCGGATGGACTGTTTTACTCTTTGGGGAGTTAGGAGTCTGTCCGTTCTTGACCATTTGAATTTGAATTCGGATCAGATTGTCCTGAAGCACTTACATTTCCTTTTGGTTGTGTACTTCCCAAAGCCTTACATAAAAAATAGTAACATTTTAGGTATATACTGAGGATGACTTATATAAACCAAAAAGAGCGAAGGTCCTAGTGTTTGACACTAATAGAACTACAAAGACATCCTGCAGTCCAAAGTTATCAAATAAAAATTCTTCGTAAGTGAAGGCATTTAGGGGGCTAAAGATAGAGCCAGTCGCCTGTCGGAACCTGGGATGAAACCGGGTACATTTATATCTTCAGTCTAACGCAATTCCGGCAGCTTACAACTACATATACGAGACTATCTAATTGACTTTTCTCTTTGATATTTCAGAATCTTAAATTGATCTCTGTAGAACTATTACAGGGAAGCTAATTGGTAAGTTGTCTCACATTCCTCCATTATTGTTTGTGTTCTCCCGTGTGACGCATATATATCTGGTGCCCCCTTGTACCAATATTTATGTGTTCAATTCAGTAAGTAAATAAATCTTTTTTTTTTCAAAGCAAGGACGTTTCTTGATTATTACTTATCTGTACTTAAATACATACTGTGTCGGCACAGAACTGAAATTACTAGGTCATTTTATTATTTTGGTGACGCTGTGTGGTAAATACACAGTTTTGTAGTCCGTAATGTTTAAAAGCATGTTATTATACTATAATTCTATAGCGTTTTATTTTGTCCTAAGGCACCGTTTGTCTCCAGGGCGTCTTGGTGTCTTTTTTCACTCCCTGATTTTATAGACTAATATCATTCATTGATATGGTCACTCAGTCGTCGTCTAACATGCTCTTATGGCAGTTAAAATTGGACATAGAGGTAGCCTGTGACTGAAATATATGTACTTGCAACACCCCGTAAGTTGTCTATAAAAGCTCATAGCTTCATCAACAAATTTACTATCTTTAATATCTTTCACAATATACATTAGTGATTTGAGTGTTTCATTTTATCAACAGTTTCAACAACGTCAATACATGTTTTACCCCTCATGTAAGAATATCTAGTTGATAATTTCGTAATGATTAAATGCTCGAAAATTAGTTTCTAGTGACTGCGAATATGAATAACTGAAGGGATTTAAACCGTAGGTCAATAGGAAGTGTACATAATATATCACAGTGGCGCAGCTGGACTCAACCGTCTTCTTATCGATCTGGAATACAATTATTCTTTTGTAACAAACCTTCCCACTCTGTCTTTTCGAGCTATATTTCCAGTGTTTAGGCTTTCTCAATATCATTGCTTCTACATTTGTTATAATTTCTCTTATTAAGACCCAGCTATTCCTATTGCTTAGTATTCTTGGACACCAATTCACTCGACAAGTCCCCAAATCAGAACACGGTTAAATAGGAAAGAAATTATATTCCAAATAACAAGAGTAGATGGAAGTAAGAAGCACAATAAGAGATACGTTAGTATATTTATAGTTTTTACATGAGAAGATCCTAGAGTCTTATTCGAGTATCGACTAGCGCTGACTGGATAAGAATGAGCCAATCAGCGTGCACCAACGCAATCGTGCATGGAACCGAAGTAGGTAAGGTGGAGTTCAGACCTTAGGTTTAGTGCTTGAAAATGGAGCTCTACTAAAATCTGTCAGGAATATCACTCAGATAGTTAATAGTTAGCTAGACTGCTGTGGAATTAGTTAGTTAAGTGTTCTACTCGGGTCGAGTAACCAGAACTAGACAGTTAAACTAATAAATGACTGCGGTGTAGTTGCTCACTACTGGCCTTTACTTTAGAAATGGCAAAGTGAAATTAGATATAATTTTGAGTCTGAACGTAATTCCATTAGACTGATGTGTCGACCTCTGATCACTTCAGTTTCTACGAGGAAATCCCCTTGCGGCCTTTGTAGAGGATTCAACATGACTAACAAGATCTCAAGGTCTTCCGATAATAATTCAATGCTTAACGGATGCTTAGTTAAAGCAAATCGTAGAAAAACACATTTCGAATTTCTAATCTTAATAACCGAAATTGCTTCTCCTCCCCTCATGCTTCAATACTGAAATAATTGAACAAAAAATAAAACATCTTAGTAGCCTATGTCGACTGTTTACTGCATATATCCACTGGTTTTGGTTTCGTTAATAGTTTTTTTTCACTTATCTGAAATAAATATAGTGACCTAAGACTGCTACGTAATTTGACTTGATGTTTGACTCTCGTTTTTTGTTACTTTTCGCTAATCATTCTTCTCACCTATCGTGAACTTCAATTTCGTCAAATGTATTTATCTACTTTTTATTATTTTTAGCTCCCAACTTGGATGGCAGATAGACTTACTGAGCTACAAGACGCGATTAATTTACAAGCTGAAAATTTGTGCAACGCAATCGGTGTAATACAACAAGTCGCTCAACCCAGTTTCTTTTCCGACTTTAATTGGGCTTCTAGGTCTGCTAAACCAGAATACCAGGCATTTATCCAAGCTCAACCAACTGACGGTAAGTGTATATATGTGACTATTATGCGATGTTATTATTAGTATTCAGAAAATAAATTCTTCAAATACAGTGAACGTAGGCTAAAAACAAAACCAAGATATAGAATAGTGTAAGCGTCCGTCACTGGTCTCCACTTAGACTTAAACGTGCTAGTTTGTTTTGAGTTTGTTTCATAGTTCAGTAGTCACTGTGAATATTTATCTTAGTAAAATCAACATTATCTTTGCCTTGGTTCTGTTGTTTTAAGTTTCAAGTTACAACACAAACTTACTCCGTTGATTTGAGTGCATTCAGTAAAGTAAATGCTTTCTTCATTCTCATTATTCATCGTTAGCTTTTGATGTTTAGTTTCGTATTTCACACACTTGATACTTTTAGCTCTGTTATTGCATATTATTAGTTCTAATTAGCAGTCCCTTTATGACACAGTTTCCCGATAGCATTGGAATCTCATATCAAATTTTGACAAAATACCAGCTTTTAAAATATTTTTGAAAGATAAGTGTACATTCTGGACGTTTGGAAACCACACAGAAGACAGCATCTTTATAGGGAAATGGTAACTGCACAAATTAGTGTTTATGTGGTAAAGAACAAGTAGTATGACACTATTAACATGTATCTACTGTAACATGATACTGTCCCTTGTACCACCTCGGTTATCCGTTTGTTTGTCCATGGTCTTAGATTTTTTTGTGTTTCAGATATTCTCAAGACTAATACGTGCCCATGATCACCGAAATTATCTCCTGATCAAGTTCTTATAAAATTCAGTAGTTGGGTATAACGGTTCGCGTCCGGCCAGAAGGTATTTTGTACATTAGGGGAGCATGCACAGTGGCGTAAATGGAGAGGTGGGAAAGAGAAGAACAAAATATTAGACGAATCGACAACCCAGCATGCGCACACAATGCATTTACATTTATCAAGGAAAGCAATAGACTACAATCATCCATAACACAAACCTCAAATTAATACATTCTTGAAATCGAAACTAAGAGCAAATAGTTTAACCTGCGACATGGGCTTTAAAACTCACTAATTCTTTAGTTTGTGTAGTAAAACAGCTATATTTATTAAGAATTTAGAACTTTGTTTGTAGTTACTTCAGTAACTATGCCTAAGTCCTGGACAGTAAGTGTCGTTGTCCTGTTAGGAAACTTATTTAGACATTCCACAGAATGCTTTAATTGATTCAATATTTTTGTTGGCTTTAGATATTGCTCGGAGTTTTGCTGTTGCGATTTCTGCTACCGCAAAGCAACTGGATGCATTGATTGGAGCTCTACCTGAAGAAGAAGCCAGTGCAGACATTCAACGTGCTACTGTTCACAAACTTTTAGAAGCTTACAGATCTGAAGGAGCGAAACTTGCGCGTATCACAACTAAACTTGAGTCAAGGTTGGCTGAAGTACGTCGCTGTTTAACAGCTATTGCTCAAACACAACTCACTACCCAATCACTAGAATCAGAGGTATTTTTTAGTCTTAAATATTTCACTTTTGATGGGTTGCTAGTTTGTCACTCATTTAGTCTCATTGTTACTGCCCCTACAATCGTTATTTTTCGTAGTTCCAAGAATAAATCAACAGTTATTAATGTCATGAATTTATCTAAGTAATACTCTGCAGTATAGCTAAACATGTACAATATGTATCTAAATTTCACCTTAACTCCTAGTAACTACGTTCATCGTAGATTTGTTACAAATGCTCACATAATTTAAACCCTCTCATTCTCATATACCTTTGATATAAAGGTAGATCTGTGTAGAATTCAAGTTCATTAACATTGAAAAAAATTATAAGTCTTTGCTCCAGCAACTGATTTGCCATAAATATCTTAAGTTCTCAGACATTAAGCCAAGCACTATAGTAGGGAAAATGTGATAACGGTATGATACACCCTTTTCAAAACAAACATTTTCAAAATGTCATATAGTTGTGCTTAACTTGTTCTACTACATGGAAAGTGAAGTCAGTGTGTTGCTGTCGTTTGTTCAACCAAGGATTTTTGAAGATAGTGATTTGAGATTAGGTTATCGTCATGATGATGGCAATAATAATAGTAATTGTAATAATCATCAGTGCTGTTTATCTCGGGTTGGGTATCCATATGCGACAAATAAAACATCTAGGTGCTTTTAGTATAGAGGGATTTGTGGAGATTATAGGATTCTTATAGTTTAAATCACGAACTAGTCTTAGCTAGACCACCACTAAAGGCCTGGAAGCATTGGACAGTCGTTTCGTCTTAGTATGGTTCTCCTCATCAATGAGCATCCACAGCCTCACAACCAAGAACCGAACGTATGACCTTCGGTCTCACTAGTGAACACAGCCTCTATACCACAGTCGAGATCTAACGGTGTTCGTCTAACTTCACGATATTGCGTAATCGTCATACTTTGCCTGCAGTGAATTCTGGCTTTGTGGTCTAGAGGTTAAGGGTTCGTGTGCGAGACTGAAGATCCTGTATTTAATCCTGTGTTGGAGTCTTGAATGTTCACTGTGGGGGGAGTACCGTACTAAGAAAAAACGACCATCCAGTGCTTCCAGCTCTTCAGTGGTGGTCTAGTTAAGATCAGTTCGTGATTTAAACTATGAATATAAGCATTTGGTTCATTTCACAAAACGTTTCCTCGGTTACTCCTTATTCGTCGTTCGGTTTATGTTTGTTATGTTGAATATCTTGCTGAATCCCAATCGATCCTATGTATTTATAGGTTGCTGTTCTCTTTACTAGTAGTTGGTTTATGATTGGTTGAGTGGAAATTATATCTATGGGATAAACTTATTGGTTACTTTGAGCTGTGGTTATGTACTTACCATACCAAGAAACTGGGGTTCTCCGTTACCTTCAGTAAATCAATGTTGTGACCACTTAGTGGATAATAAGGCGTGACACAACCAAAGTGTCAAAACTTCACACAAGCACAAAGTGAAAGGGGCGTTTGGAAGGTGGAAATCAAAGTCTTCAAAATAATAGTAATGTAAATTAATAAAAGAGAACCACTAAGCATAAAGAGTAATTTGAAAAAACCTCGAAGGAAGTGAGTAAATCGATTGAATATCAAAACTCAAAATCGCGAGGAAGGATATTAATGAATAGATCCGCTCCATCATAACCGATATTGTTGAATAAATACTTTAAAGTATTTCGCTATTTCCCATTAAATATAGTTTATGAACTATATTTAATGGGAAATATAGTTCATAAACGGGGTACCTAGCCTGTCGTATGCCCTGATGGTGTCCTCGTGACTTTCGGGTTGCCTGATCTGCCAAGGGCGATGGGACAGTGCATGACAATATTGTTGTGTGCTAGGTTCAAAGAGAATTGTTTGCTATATGCATGCAAGTCCGCCCCGTTATTGTTCCTATTTCAAACCTTTTACACTGTTGAAGCGATCCGGATTGGCTTGCCATTCACGGGTTTGCTGCCTGGCATGCACCTGGCTTCGTGCTGGACTGCATGTACGCTGGCTTAGCGGTAAATATCCTGAGCTGCAGCGTTAACCATTAGTTCTATGCATTTGGGTAACCGATGTATGGGATTATATGCCCCCAAATGCCCTGGTACGGCCGAGAGTGGGGAGAGTCTGCTCTACCTCTCGAAATGCTCTCATATGGCCACGCGAATATATAGCCTCTGCCAGGGAAGTCCTACTCACTGCCTTCTCGCGGCGGGGGTGTTGTTCACAAAAGTGAGAGGACGAAAAGCGAATGTCCGGCGCTTTAACCGGGTTGGTGGATGTGGAGGATCCACCTAGGGGAGTTGGAAAACCCTGATTCCAAACCAATGGTGCACATGGGCTTTAATATCCTGAACGAACGAATGGCGTATGAACCAACTGTTGGTCACCGGCTACCATGGGACTGCATCTCCTTACGATGCTCCACTGCCTTGTGGACTAGACCTTTAGATCAAAGGCTCGGGGTGTGGCCCCCTAAGAAAACCACCTGCTTCAGTCTGGGCACCTGGGCAGTATCACAGCCCTCACACAAATCGAATGAGATTTGTGAGGCGCATATTTATCTAGTGCTTCCTTGTACCAATATTTATGTGTTTAAATAAATAAATAAATAAATAAGTTCATAAACTATTTTAGTAATAAGCTTAAGTTATAATATGATTATAGCCGGTTAAATAGACAAGTACTTTTGAATAGTTTGCAATGCTATTATGCTTGGTGTAAAGAGAACATGTGACTATTGTCATAACCTGAAGAAGATTAATGAGTAGCAACTGTTAGGATCTATGTATGGACCGTTATTATATGTATTCTTATCGTATAACACCTGCTTCAGTTTGGGCACCTGGGCAGTATCACAGCCCTCACACAAATCAAATGAGATTTGTGCGGCGCATATGTATCCGGTGCTTCCTTGTACCAATATTTAATGTTTAAATAATAAAATAATAATTGTATAACCATCAAGTAACTACATTATTTGTATATTCATGTTCCTTTTATTATAAGCTTCCGTGTGATTTATTGACTACTATTATATGATTTACTATTCCTCAGTTATTCTCCAAGTTATTAGCTACAGTCTCCCATAGCCACTTTTAGCGTGATTTTGTGTAGTTATTATTTGCTATTTCATGGTATGATGCCGTCTGATTTGTTTGTATATAAACTGCGTATGTGTGAAATACATGATTGATATAGCGGAGGCTGATATTAGTGTTCTGGACTGAACCGGCTGGGTTTAGGCGAGAAGTTACTATTTCAGAGGACCAAAAAGAACTGTATGCCGCTCGAACATGTTAATGCGTTATTAGTCTCGTTGTATAAGTCATTGTCTAAATGGCGATCGTATCACGTGATATGTTAACAAGGCCACAAGTCAACAATTGTAATAGAGGAAGAAATCAAACCACTTGCAATGCTTTTAGGTGTCTTACTCTGTTTAAGTATATATATAATGACAGGTTAATTATGAAATAACATTGAGTAATTGGAAGAAAGAGGATTATAACAATAAAGTGAAAAGATTTTATATATCCATCTTTGTATATAATAAAGTTATGTAAGGGCTTAAATGCTAATTTCCCTATCGACTTAAAATTTTTTGTTGAGTACACTCTCTTATATTTCACTGAAATATGCTTAAAATATCAAACACACAAGTGACTCACTTCTCAGTTCGGTAACTTTGTTAATATATAGTTTTTATTTATTTATCATTTCAACAGGTGTATAGAGAATTTTATGGAAGCTAATCCTAATCTGTCGTTAAACAACGACTCAAGTTATGAGGCTCCTGACTACATATATTCATCATCACCACCACCATCGTCTATTTCCTGGCTCACTTATTTAACTATCATATTCCTTTTTATTCTATTCTTTCGACTATGCTTTACATTCGGTATTGTGGATAGATTACATGCTCTTGTTAATTTTATTTTGGCAATATCCACACCATCCGGTCGTAAACGTCGAGCTCTACGCGCTAAGTGTGTTGAAGATCTAGGAAACTTACGAACTCAATTGAAAAGCGTACATATGGTGGATGAGTTTGCTACTTATTCGAAACTAGAACGAAAGATAAAATTATTGGAACGTCAGTTGGACTCCTTGGCCCCTGAAACTCTTGTTGGATCAGTAAGTTTTTTGTTTCTTAATTTACCCGAGTTTGCCTACTGTTTGTACAATCATCATAAGGCAAATACAATTCATTACAGTAGGTTAGTGAGAAATCGCCAAATGACAAATGCGTGTGATTGGCCAAGAAATGGCTTTCTTTTCCCAGGGATTAGAAAAACGATTGATAGACTTAATTTTCTAAGGGACGATGTATACATAAATGAGTTTACACACAATGAATTTTGTTTAGCGAAGTAAAGGTTTCTCACTCTCCGTATTTCCTTTCAAGTAATCAAGCTCATATGTTTGGAAGTATATCTCAGGATGGACTCTCGGACACCGCACGTCACAACATAATTCACTGGGCATGGACTACGTTTTTTGAGGTACTGTTCTCGTGAGTGTTATGAGTACTCTAACAATGGTACTTTTATGTGTAGAGAATATCTGGAAATGTAACTTTCAATAGACTCCAGAATAGCAATATTATGAGATGTTGGTAAGATGTGATGGCATTAAATCAAATTATTTAAATAAACCGATTTCGATTCACTGTCTAAAGTTTGATCTATGTCTATAGGGTTCACAATGTATTGAATGTCACAACGGTTACCAAAATCTGGGTTTTCGTATACTTACTTTTTAGTCCAAATTTTATTGTCCCCTTCACTCCCTACAAACATTTCTTGCCACTCTGACAACGATTTCAACTTTCTATCGTATTCTGAAGTCAAACCTCTCGTCTTCAGCATTGTTGATTTGAAAACTATTCAAGATTCCTTTTCTTACGAACTGATAACTGTCGAAATGTTTGATGTTTAAACAATAGTCTGCGTGTCCAAACTCCGTTTAATCTCAGGTCACATAAATAGGGCACTATCATAAAATATACTATCAATATGTCTCAGGTTGGCACAGACCTTTCCATTTGGTTGGACAAAATCAATTCATCCATATGGCCATATAGAAGCTTTACAAGCTATTGTCAGTTCGTGATGAAATCGTAACCCTAAACCTATAATCTCGATCCTAACCAAGAACAGTGTGGATACTTAAATATCTGTTTGAGTCATGTTAAGGGTTCTAAAATATGGACAAGTTGATATGTCGTTTTTGTTGTGTTATTAAGCCCGGTTAATTGCCACGTGATTTACTCGCCAATCGAAATGAGACTTATACGATCTTAGTACTGTGCCAAACCAATGACGTTCGATCGGTGTGAGCAGTCTCGCGTCCTTGTTGGTCCTTTGATTTCCTAACCCTTTCAGTTGAGTCCAGAACGCCAATATCAGCCTTCACTATGCGAATCATTTCAAACATACTTGGTGTATATACCAGTCCAACAGACCACATCACACCATAAAATAGGAAATAACATTTGCACAAGATTTAGTCAAAAAGTGGCTGTGAACGTAGGAGGCAGTGATTAATAAACTGAATATAATTTGGGAACAGTAAATCGTATCATAATAGTCTATAGGTCAAAATAAAGCTTATAATTAGAGGAATATAGATATACACAATCTAGTTACTCAATAGTTATACAATATTAATCGGTTAATAGTTCACAGAAGTTACCTGTAATTTAATCTTCACTAGGATATAACAGTTTTTTCGATTAACAGACCAAGTAACTTTTAGGAGACATTAATAGATTTATTAGTTGTACAAAGTCTGTTTACACTTTTGAGCATCATTGCTTTCCTTCTCGTAAACTATTCGTTTATAGAAGCTATTTTTTTGATTGACTAGAAACTAGCTGGAAATTCATCGCGAGTTTTATAATCTGTCGTTTCTGTACCACTATACTTTAATTGGTGTATGTGATGATTTTACGTCTTTATCTTTTTATTCTCTTTTCGTTCATGTATGTATATATTTCTCTTTCTAAAAAACTTCTTTTTTGGGGGGTCAGATGGTTCGTCAAGTCGGTATCTACGTTGGATTATATGCAATCGAAGCAATATTTATGGCTTATCTGATTTCACATTCGCCAATTGAGACAATTTCACCGGCAACACTACAATCTCTCATGATAACTAATCATTCAATGAAAGATATCACTATTTTTATCTGTCAAGTAATATCATATATACCTGTAAAAATTTTAGTGATATGTTGGATTATTTTATGTCGGTTAACTATTGGACCAGCAGTATCTAAATTAGGAAATAAATTACAACGACAACAGCAATCTCAAAATCAACACTCAAATGTTGAGTCCACTAATAATATGGCAACTACTGTATCCACTACTAATTATTCTGTGCCCAATACATCATCCTGAGATCAGTGACAATGTTAGCATTAATATTCAGTAAATATGCAGACAGAAGTCTTCGTTTTTATCAACTTACAAAGCAGAACAAAACACCAAGATTATTCATTCCATTTGTGTTTATTAACATTTTATGAATAGTGGATTTATTTTCTGGCATTGTTTTGTATACTCGTTGAATAGTATATATATATATATATATATATATATATATATATAATGCTCTATGTTTCTTTTTATATGTTGTAGAGATGAACGACACTGACAGCCTTGAAATAAATAAATTGATCAACCTGAATGAAGACGACGATTGGTGAATTCGTGCACAAGTTTTAGGACGGAATCATGTTTTTAGGCGAGACTTCACATTTCGATAGGTTGGTTGATCACGTAACTGTAGAATGTTGGACTATTAATAAGAAATATCTTGTGTGGCTGTGATCAGGAAATGTCATACAGAAAAAGCACGGATTTAGAAGATGAGGTTTTAGGAGTGTCAAGAGTTTTGGTTTAGGATGTTACGGGTTAGGTGCGTTACGTCCGTAACAACAGGGTTAGGATGTTAGTATTTCAAAACTCTACATCCCTAGTATTTTTTTTCCGAAACATTCATTTCGTTTACAAAGCTTCGTCTTAATTGCCTTATATTTTATTCGCTAATTTCAAGGCTACTCGTAGGATCGCCCCAGGTTTTCGTTATGGTTCAGTTCTATTCCTTTTATCGTAACTCATGAGATGATAACTGCTCTAAGAGGAAAAGGTTGTATTTTTACTTTACAGAGATTAACAAGTATCTTCTGAGAATCCGAAATGTTTTAGCTATCACATGTAATCTTTTTTAAAGGACTAAGGAATTAGTACGACAAATTAGTAGGTTCCTGTTGTAGAAGGTTTAGAAAACTACCATTTCATTATTATCACTAAATTTAATGAGGTAGGATTCATCATGATGATTTCATCGCCTCAAATCGGACGTTCAGACATTTTGGCTATTCGAGATGTTGGTTACACCATTATTGTATCAATCACAATTTCCATATTACACAAAACCATACAATATCAGTGCATATAAATTTCGTACATTTTAAAATGTATTCTACTAATATAACTAATCCTATAGATTAAATGCTTATTCAAATACAGTCTTTGATATTTATGCTACGCCATGTTAGACAAATGAGTTTTTCGATAAATTCTCTTCAGGTTCTACAATTAATAATCCGAAAAAATGGCCAAGTTAAAAGCAAAGTACGTCGTTTAATGCATGTAAATTTAGGAATGTCGAACCAAATAGAATAAAATTGTTAATGTTGATATGACTCATATAGAATGTTAACTTGAATTTGTGTGTATGTTAAGTGAAAATTTAGGATCTGTGATCAGAATAAATATGGGTCAAAAAGGGTGAAAGAGATATGACAGTGCAATTACAATTCGATCAAGTGGAAGATTAAATTGTGTGAAAAATTAGTAAGACGTAATAAGGAGTCAGCTCATATAGCTGACTTTTTGTGGACTCTCCATTTTCTAATTCGATTCCACTGCTAGTCGCCATCAATCTTTGCTTAGGGATGCTTGTGACTTAGTGGCAATATCGAGGCGATCCATATACAATGCACATATACCAAAAGAGACTGATCAATCGCAGTCTACAACATCATGGGGAGATTTCAACAAACCAATATATACTGACAAACTATTTGGCTGGAAATGATTTGCGTACATTTCGTATAATTAATCTTAGTTGGTTAGGTGCTTGATCAGATTACTAACGTCTATTGAGGGGTGCAAACTCAAAATTACTTAAATAACGTCAACTTGAGAATGTATTTCAAGCATTCGTTAACAACCGACTTTATTTTAAGAAAAGAAAAGCTCATCATCCTCCAGGGTCAATTTCAAGATAACTAATTTATTGCCGTTAAACGTTTCTATTTGACCTTGTTAATAATCAGCAGTCGAGGCGGAAAGATTACAACTGATGTGTGGCCGAGGACGATGATGATTGGTTGCTTGCTTAGTCAGATTCGTGGATAGTCTGATAGGCGTTAATGAGTTATATATTCCCCTATTATTATTATTGATTGTGTCGGGTTTTGGTGTGAAAACATATGTACTTCCCAGTCAGGCTAATCAGCTGTAATTGATCTGAGTTTTGTTGAGGTCCTGTAGAATAGATACTGGGAGGGAATCCAGTATAGATATTCGTCTAAGGCAAATTGACGTCCCATTTGTGTATACAAGAAAATCCAAGCGCTATAACAACAACGAAAGGAATGATTTGACTTTCTGGATTTCTGATAATCACAAATTGTCAAAAGATAACTAAATGTTGCAATAAATTATGTTATTGAATTAATGGCAACATACAAAGAACAGTTTCTAAAAACATCTCAGAATATTTCCTGGCATGACTTTTGAAAGGGGAATGTGCTGTGTAATATTCTGGCTTTCGGGTGAGGAAGCCAACAGTTGTTAAATATTGTTTTTGGCACTAATCTTGCTATCATCGTGTTACCGGTTAGCAGAAGGATATTGAAACTATGTTAACCATCTAGAAGAAATAGTCGAACTACATTATACTACTTCTCACCTTTAATGACGACCTCAGCACAGTGATTAATAAAACTCAGAAATCTGTTTTTCTAGAATTATGTCAGAATACTTAATATTTTCTTTTGTAAGAATGATAAAAGTTGAGACCTACTTCTCATACCTTTACTCAAAATCGCTATACTGGAATTAGTCAATCTTGGCTTTAATTTGAACTGAATAAATTGGTTCTCTTCGTGTTGCATGTAATGGTACTTTCTGTTCTCCAGCATTAAAAGAACGCATTCATGCAACAATATATATTAAG
The DNA here is from genome assembly GCF_000237925.1 of Schistosoma mansoni. Taxonomy (NCBI): domain Eukaryota; kingdom Metazoa; phylum Platyhelminthes; class Trematoda; order Strigeidida; family Schistosomatidae; genus Schistosoma; species Schistosoma mansoni. Next base: position 8,412,331 of record NC_031495.1, read on the forward strand.
TTTACCACTTACCTATATTAAAGTTTTCATTGATGTAATAATTATTAACTATACTCGAAAATTGTGTTTCAGTAGTAAGATTTGCCATGTATTTTATTCTGTTATCATGTGGTGTTCGTATGAACTAATGATTCCTTTGCACTTGATGTGTGCCTGATTTTGAATTCCGGATACGATACGTTCGTCTCTGCTCACCTAGTTCTTTCTGGATTAAATTGCGTTATTCCGGGGGTTTCTAGTTTGTATAATAATTCAAATACTTCTAATCACAAATCAGTTCAACCAAACGAAATAGTGTAATTTACAGAACAGTATGAAAAATACAAATAGTACTCCAACAAAAGTATATATTCCGTACATTTATTGGATATTAAGTTTGTGATTCATAAACAACCTATTGTTACATGCCTCGTTCATTCATTTGTCATTTTATTAATTTAAAATATTGGCGTAATTATGGCGATTAAAATTAGGCGACAGAAGATGAATAAGGAAAAGTCAGATGAGACAATAACTGTGAAAATAAACAATGGGTATGTGAATTAATTTATTTCCAAAAGAAATTCTTTATCTAACGATGGAGAAGATTCATGATTGTATGTAAAGTATGGTTCAATATTTGGTATTCTCTGCGTTTTGTAAATGTAAATAAATTAATGAGTGTTTGAGATAGATATATTGTGTGCCTGAAATGTGGTAGTAGGATATTGGTTGCTGTCTTTTATTCGCACTCAAGACCGGGAACAGAAGAAAGGCATACTTTCTAGACCAATAAGAGTTAGGGTTATTCTCGGCTAAACTTAAGATTAAGCTTACCAGTCGAGAGCTTATAACTGGTGGAGGCTTAGTATTAGCGACCACCGAATAGTATACAACAGAGTAGATAAATTATAGTCAGGATTCTGATTAACTAAATCGCTCCTTTGAGATATTGATAACAATGTGACAATGAATAAACAAACGATCAATGATACTATAAGAAGATTTGGATTAAATAATCTCCATGAGATAAAGTACAATTGTAGTCATAAGGCATTACATTATGATACGTACTTTCCAAAAATGATTAGTAGCATATCAATAATAAAAAAAGTCATTAGAGTTAATTCAATGTACTTAGGGTAAAAGTATTGAAAATTAAGTTCTTATAAGACGTATAGAAAGCTGTACTTTAATTGTTTGCTTTATAAAATCACAATAAATTGAATTTACTAATGTCTAAAAAAAGTTCACTTTTGATTAGTCTTTCTTCCTGAATTTAATTTAAGAAATTTCATAAAATCAAGGATGAGTATTTTTCAAACTTAGGATTCATCAGCTGGATTTACCTACTCCCTAGTGTTGATTTTTATGAAGGAACGCTAACCCATTACATTTTGCTTCAAACACTTGACATGTTATCCACTTAGCTATGGATTTTACATAGTCACTGGTTTGTTCAAGATTCCAATGTTAGCCTAACTCTGTTTCAACACTTGTGGCATAATGGTTATGTCGAGGCAATTCTTACAGAACTTATGTATCCCCAAAAAAGAGTGATCAATTACAGTTTTTAACATCGAAAACGGGGAGATTTGAAAAATCTATTACGAATTAATATGAAGTAGGTTAGGAAAAATAACGCAAAAACATTGCTCTAATTATTCAAAGTAGACTATAAAATGTAGCTGTAAAAGTCAGTCGTAGAAAAATGAGATAAATACTGATAATTCTTGTAAGTTTTAACCTTTATTTTGACATTTTTCACAATTTCTATACACTTACAGCAGAATGTTTGTTTAGATTGTAGCGTAATTATCTTGGTTTCTGTGAGGTCAATTAGCAGCTATATTGGATTATTAAATATGAATCCAGAGAATAAATCATATAATGTTTTTGCAATTTAACTTAATAAATCTTGTTCGTTTGGAAAATATAATATAATAATTCTAACAGCCTCAAATCGAACCAAGCTGTTTGATTTTTAATGGTCTTGGGTTTCTTTCCCATACGTCTCACTTATTAACATTAATATTGAAAGAAAAGTTGAAAATACTATTAAGAGTTATTTCCACTGGCTCTACATTAGGACAAAGCAATGTCAGTGAATACTTCACACTCAGTAAAAATCTCTACATTAATGCTAATATCAAAGCGGTTAAATATACTTTCTTCTTGATTGGATGCTAGAACGTATAAAAAACCGGTTTAAAGTTTCCTTTATAATAACCTTTATTTATGACAATCAACCACAAGTGAGTATGAGAATATTCTTCAAAGGAAAAAAATAGCTAATGAGTCATGTAAAGTAGTGGTAGTTTATCAAATATCAGGATTTATTTGGGCGGATTTTCTTGATAACTAGTTTAAAAGTACTACGACTTTAGAAAATAAAACCACATTTACCACTATACAGATTTTTGTCTGTAAGAATAGGGTTTAATAGTCAGTTTAAAATGAAGTGGTGAAAAAAGTCAGACAAACTCCGAGGTAATATTGTCACAATTCACAACATATGATATCAAATAATATCTACAAACCTATTCTCATCCATATTATTATTTCTGTTTGCGGAACAATCCCAGAGGTTACTGTGAGACTATCAAAGTAGTTTGATAGTTGCAGGACTGTGCCATGTACATCAGTCAAACACCCATTGCTATAAGCTTATATTTATTTAACACCATTGTGGCCTATCCTGATGGAAATGGGAATTTGTCCACAAGTGTTCACGTGAATTAGGAAATATAGCCTTAGAACAATAAGTATAACACTGGGGAAGAATACCTTTGACGAAAAAAACAATGCACATACGAAAAATAATACTAGGGTCGAATAAGTAGAATTTGCTAGTGATGGGAAAACGAACAGTAATGTGTATTTGTCAGAAAATCAGTTAACGAAATGTAAGGGATTGATGACAATCACTTTCGATACAAACAAGATGGATCTGATCAGGTTACCACCAATAAATTGGATCACTACTATTGTTTGACTTCTTTTTATAATCCTCAAAATATTTAGTTACTCCGATTTGATTTCTTAAGTAATTTGATATGGTAAATTATCACTCCGCTAAATAAAAATAAATAGGTGACATAAATTTAGTGTATTATGTTAAGAAAACCCAGTACAATTTCATCTATTTACGTGGTGTATGAGGTTCGAAGAGTTTCCACCACAGACTGACACAAATTAAAGAGATCGTTTAGGGAAGAGAGCACCATATATTAGACTCTCTCATGTATGGGTCGCCTCAGAACTGTGGTAACATGAGCTTTTAGGTCTTAAATTTTCCATCCAGTTGGTTTTCAATTTTAAATAATCAGAGTTGTTTCATACTTATTTATTGCTTAGGTGTAAAACTCAGAAGATTGTCATCACAATATGAAATCTATTTTGGAACGTTCGTCCGCATTTTTACTGAGACGTATATAGCTGTATTTGTTACGTTTCAGTAGTCATTATTTTAGAAACAACAATATATTCAGAATTTCCGAAATCTAACATGTCATTGATTTATGTACATTTTACAGTGTTCTATGTTTTTGCGTAAAATGAAAGTTCGCTTGGCAAAAAACAGCATCGTTAATACAAAAGTATTTAGCTCAGTCAATAAACTTTAAAAATAAGAAAAAGCTTGGTTTCATTGCATTTTATCCAATATGTTTCTTTTAGTCTTGACATATATAGTGCACAAAATGTAATTGGAAATATAGTATGAGTAAAATCTTCTAAAAAAGATTACGAAATTAAGTTTTTTTAAAATGAAGTTCTGTTACCTGTAAAACAATGTAAACGGTAGATTCATGAGCTGATCACCTGATCATTGTTACCACTGTTGAAGATATGTTATATTCTACAAGTGAAAGAATTCAAGAAATATCCTTAAATTAGATATAGCACAAAAGTGTGATTAGTACGTCCACAAAAAATGATCGTTTCATATTTAATTCTTGAAAAAATGTTTATTAATATGTTGGGTAGGAATGGATATTGCGACTGAGGTTAGATCTAAACCGTGTTAAATATTGACAGCCGAACATTATGACATATCTCTAATATTTATATGAAATATCAAATACTTCATAAATTTATGTACATGGTAGTAGCCATATAAAAGAATTTGAGATTAAATTTGTAAAGTTTGGATTGATATCATGAAGAGATTAATTTTAGACCATCAGTTGAAACCTGAGAGCACTGGAAGACCGTTTCGTCCTAGTATCGGACTCCTCAGCAGTACGAATCCTCGATTTCGAACGCGGGATTCCAACCCAAGACTACTCAGTGTTACCTGGACGAAACTAATATTATCAAAGAATATATATACCATGAGGTCACCAAAAATATCGTCCAATTGTATTTGTTTTGTTTATAGTAAGTGTAAATATGAGCATCCATATTTATCTGCATGTAATTATTGTTATAAGAGTTAGTAGACAATATCCTTGTTACCATCCAAGGGCAACTAGTTGTTTATTTCTTTTACTGATCTGAAGGAACATATGAGTAAAATACATACTAGCCGAAGCTTGCACCACATACATGTAAATCATCGGCTGTCAGTTTTTATTAAAAAGGCTAAAAAATTTCTGAAGTAGTTTCATCCCTTCAAATAATTTTTATGCCCGGTTTTTAGTCCTTCTAATAGCATTATTGATCTATTTTCAGCTTCGAACGTTCAAATGATTCGGAAACATGTTTCAAATATTGTATGTGTTCCTTAACCACGGCATTCAAATATCTGGAGATTTCTACGACACACATCATATTACATTGATGATATTTAATTTTCTTAACGCTCACATTGTTCCTTTAAGTATACTGTCTTTCGCTCTCCGATTTAATGGTACTGTTCGCTCGAAAACAATCTCCTAGCTTATTTATTTAGAATTATTTTTGTTTATTCTGATGTCTCTTTACAGTATGAGATGACTACGACATTTTTACATTCTTTATGTAAACATTAAGATTTGTCTTAGTTTGCATTTCCCACTGTATTTTTCTGAAAATATGTCGACAAATTATTTGCTTTCAGTAATAGCATAAATAAACTACGGATTGCTTGTCGTTAGTCTATTTTACAAGATTATTGGTACTGCTTGTCGAATTTATAATAATTGTAACCAACTTCGAAAACTAGTGTGCTGACTTATGACCTAGATAATTCTCAAAATGTGTAGGTTTATGGAACATTTTGATTTTTTCACAATGCCATCATATATTAATGAATCATTGGAGTTTATACAAAAAGCATAGAGAATTGGCATTATTCTCATCAACAAAAGTCTTTAGAGAATACAGTAATCCATAATAACATTACTCAGCATTATCCTTAGTTTTATTTGATCGCCAACAAACATTGTACCGTATGAATAGTTATAAGTAGTGATAATACATTCTTATGGTCAGTTCATATTTATTTACAGACTAATATTCATGGTGAACTTCGAAGACATTATGTCGTTCTTAGTTAGTCCCAACGTCTTCTGTAATATTGTTGTATACTCACCAATTGAAAACTTTCAAGGTCATATTGTAGAAAAGATTATTAAAATTCTATGCTAATATGTAATATCTACTAAATCGCCTCAAAAATTTTTATACAGTTCTTTCAATGTGTAGTGTTTACACACAAGTTATTCTGGACCACATTTGAATGCTCCTACTGATTGCTTCAGTAGTGGACTGAGTAACTTAAATGACAAATAAAATTAACCTACATCAGCCTTAAGGTATGTATTAACGACTAAATCCTGAAAATAAATAGCTTTGCAAGCCTTCAACACTGATCCTAACCATAATGGTTTTACTGGATACATCCCTGGTTGCAGGTGCTCGGTCAAGCATCTGTCTCAGGGCAGGTTTGGGTGCGTCATGCTGCGCATCTCCCTTGATAACCAGTTATCTAAGGGTACATACACACCAGTACATCTACTTTTGATTCAAATACGCACTCATACAATGCCGTAGTCGACTCTTGGTTTTATTGGTTTTGAAATTAATAAGTAAGACGGATTTTGGATGGCTGAGTAGTCAAATTCTTTGTATCTGTGACTTTGTCATCTATCCAGCTGCATCCAGCTTAATCGTCGCTAGTAAACTAGCGCTTGTATGAATAGAGAACCATCAAATCCGATATCAAAGACAAGCTTATGACACTACAACAAACTTCTGGATGATGTAGGATAAATGAGATCCATTTCTGTCAAAAAGGAAAAAAATACTATGGAAAATGTTTTGTATGCAGGCGATATTTATTTACCACGTATGAGAACGAAACATTTTAAATATTAAACGAATTAAACAGGATACACAAATACTCAACTACTCCTCAATCCAGGAATCCGAATAACGTCAAACAGGGCATTTGTTTACATTTTTGTCTATGTTGGATACCTGAGCTAGGATAATGAGGTTAAAATAAACGTCATTTTACCTTAAAAGTAACTCAAGATAGACATGATTAACTGAAGCAAAACAAAGTGTGAAATAGGACCCATATCATCATTTGCTAGTGTTGATTCATATCTGCTAGTATTTATGAAATACAAAAAGGTTTATTCGTTAGAATACAAACCGTTGATCGATTAGGTATCCTACCATCCTTCAACGAAGTGCGTTTCGGAAATTTTACTTGGGACCTATAAAAAAGTGAACAGATGAATAAAGATTTTTACAAACAAGTGATCAGTATAATTATTCATTACTGTCCCATTGCGGACTGCAAAACAATACTTCTCATGGAGAAAATTCAAACAGTGTGGGCACTGACACGGTATCTTGCTTCGCCACTTCAACATAGCGCGCAGAAATAATGTTAAACATATACGTAGATTGAAATGCACGAAGAATGTTCAGATGTACAACATCATTTTTTTCGACTCATAAGCCAAATTATTCGACTAGTTTTCATCCCATTGATCACAATTATCCGTAATAATTGTTGTCGTTCGGAGAATTTTGTGACGAGCAATTGCGAACGGGATAATTTCTTTGCTCTCGATTCGTTTTATTCCTGCATGGTCCCATGTTTTGGTGGTTTGAGTCATGATACAATGTAAACATGCAACTCAAATAATAAGTTGCCAGAATTGTAATAGAAGGAAAAGATTTGTATTGTAAGCAAAGATGGATAGTGGCTAGTGGTGGAATCCAGGACGCGCGTTTCGTCTTATTTGGGACTCGTCAGCTGGATGTACCTGCATCTCAGAGTTGATGTTCACTCTAGCACTCGAACTCAAAACCATTTGCTTCAAACGCCATCACGTTATCCACTCGGCCACTGAGTCCTGATAGCCACTTGCTTGTGCAATGGGGTGAAGTTTAAATCCGCTTAGTATTACTTGTTTGAATCTTCCTGTTGATGTTTAGAACTGCGACTGGTCAGTCTCTTATTGCCATATGTGCATACTATGCGTATTGCCTCGATATAACCTTAATTCACAAGCATTATAAGCAAAGATGGATAGTGGCTAGCAGTGGAATCCGGGACGCGTGTTTCGTCCTATTTGGGACTAGTCAGCTGGATGTGCCTGCATCTCAGAGTTGATGTTTACTCTAGGACTCAAACCTATAACCTTTATTTGTATGTTCTGGTCGTTTACTATCCAGAACCATATGCTGACTGTAAAACTTCCTTGAAATCCAGTCTCACACTAGTATATCTAAAGCGTATTTTGGTTGGTTTGAAAACCAAACTTTGCACCGAATTTTCGATAGACTTTCCAACTTATTTTGAACATGGAAAAATCATGCTTCCGTTTTAACTTCAAGAAGATTGCTGTTTTTGAGCTCGCTATTCATGTGTCTTATTTTCAAATCCCAATAGGAATCATCTTAATCAGTAGATTGATGAGTTTTATAATATAGCATAAGACGACTTGTTGTGATGTTTATGAGTATTCGAGTTATAGTATAAACTAGTAATCACAGCAATAACGCAATTCAATCAAGAAGTATCAGATGAGCAAGAACGAATCTACTGTATTTGGAATGCAAAATCAAAAAAGTAATCGATACAAGGGAATCATTGCTCCTTTCAAACACCACACTTATTCAAAAAAATAATTATGATCCCTTTTGCATTTTGGAGAACATTATTGTCATCTTGAAATATCAGACACAATTTCTTGGATTGTCGGTTCACAGTGTTAATAACGAGGTAGGAGAATCTGTATACTAATGTAATTCTGAATTGATGTAATTCTATGCTTATAAACTTGTCTTTTACGACTCTTTGGTTTTCCACCTTAGTTGTGACAGATAATGGACTAGCCAGGTTTATTAGAAATATTCAGTACCTAGTAATTAAGTCACATTTCGACAAACCAGAATATAATATAGAGTACTCTAACTTGCATTAGTATCAAAAGTAAAGATACATCGTATTTCATTGCGTATAAAAACAAAATATGGAGAACCAGTAGGCAATTACTATGACAGTAAACATCTTAGTTCGATGCATTCATTCATTGCTGCGTCTACACATATTGATAAGTCATCAGTTCAGAGTGTCATCAGCTATTTGATAATGTGAGTAGTCACTGATACGAAAAGTCGACAATTTTGTGTCCAGAACCATAGCCCTCACCATTCCAAAAAGAACTAGTATCAATAAAGTTCAGTTGTAAGACTCAATAGAGTTTACAGTAAAGTTGGGTTCTGACACGCTTATTTATTTCATCTGTTCGTTTTCGTTAAGATAAAGATTGCATTCGTTGATTATGGTTGAAGCAAAAACAATAGGAGGATACAAATAAGATTTATTATTGTCAATAATTCTCTGACTATTCTGTAACTCAGAGGCTATGAGCGATTAATGTTCTGTGTGAGTAATCTTGGCTCTTGGTTGTTGAAAATAAAACTATTTGCTTCATCCTTGTTCGTTATTTTTGTCTCACTGACTGGATAAAGTTTGTGAAATAGTACTCTGAAGTCAAATATTGGTCGTCCGTGTATCGTTTGGTTTCCAAGAATAAACTTTAGAATCGGTTCGTATGTTTTTTAAAACAATGTAACGTATCCAGCCATTCATAAACTCTTCAGTTTCTAAAAAAGGCTACTTATGGGAATATTGTTGGTCCTTTCGAAATCAACAGGCTCAATAATCAATTGGCGCTTAGGGAATATGCTCAGTGATCGCTTGCATTAATAGGTTTTAGTACATAATAGACAATTTCGAAAGCAGCGCTGTGCACCGTTTTCCAAACGTTTTCTCTTAAACAAGATAAGTAGTTTTCTCTGATGAGTCTTTCCAAGATCTATTCGGCTATGACCGTCTAATAAATTAGTATACAATTAAGAGAACTCTTTCTTGGTCTTGGTTTCTGGACAGAAATGGAAATAACCGTTTTTCAGTTTGGTGCAGATCAGGTGACAATCCGGATACTAACGTTAGTTTTTCCATAGCTAGGGGATTTAGTTTATCTGGTTATCTTTACATTCCTGTATCTGAAGGGTCATGATACTCTCAGTAAATAGTCCCGGTTTACTTCAGTAGTCAAGAGTATATTCCCTTATATTACTTCTTAAGAAAATCTCTCGTCAAAAAGAGGCTTATAGACAAAGACACTATTGGTGTATTTAACAAAGTTAACTGAATTTTTTTCGTTTATCTCCAGAGGTATGAAGTTTTGAGTTTATTAGGTATTGATAAACCTTGTCCTTTTACTTCGCAAACAGTTCGTTTCATTTGACACGTTCTCATCCAGACCGCCAAGGTTTTCTGTATATCTAGTTGATAACCTTAACAATACTACAATGCAATATTTAAAGAACAAGTTTCTTTTTATATTTCGTTGTTTTTCACCGAGTAAAGACATTTACATCAAGACAAGCTATACAAAGATTCCAAATTGTACGTATTTTCCAGCAGCAAGAGACCATTAAACCTATCCGAAGTACTTTTGGTGAATGTTTTGACTCTGACTGTCTTTTTTCGAGTGGATTTTATGGACCTGGGCTTCAGTTGACTCTGATCTGTACAAACTTGATATACGCTAGAGTTTTCCTTAACTGTGATTACGAATCTATCCGAACACTTCTAGTTTTTAGGAACTAAACTATCTATTTGATTTTCCCATGAAATGACTTTTCCCCATTTCTGTCATTTTTAACTGTAGTAAGTTATTCAGGTAGTTGAGGTCGTCTGTTCCTCCTTACTTGACGAAGACTTCTTAAAGATTTTTTAAATGATTAGCTTCATTTGCCTAACGCAAGGAAAACAACTATCACTGCATTTACCTTGTATTCGTTAGTCCATGGGTTATAAGTCTCAGCTGTTTCACTACAAAAAATAAAGTTCAAATTTGCTAATTTATTTTCAAATGCCACCAATAATTTATGTAGTATATAAACTCCATTCAAATTTGTAGTGTTAGGCAGGCGTTTACGATTATTCTATAAGTTGCTGTTTCAGAAACTCACGAATAGTTGTGTATCGTAATTAAGCAGCTTTGAGTTCATTTTATTTTGAAACTCCTTTACGATAGGTATCTTGTATATTTAACGATACTTAGGTAGTAAGACCTTGTTCTAATGCTTAGGTATTTTTTATTGTGCTGATGTTTGAAGAAACCATATTACGAAATTTTAGACTGTTGGTCAATATTAATGTTTCCTGTTGGTTGTTCTTAACTAATTAACATTAGAAAATAGCCCCTAAATCTGTATCATCATAGACTAATTCCTACACTTTAATTACTTCGAGAAAATGTGTTCAGTATCAAGGATTAAATAACTTGAAACTATTTACCACAATGTATTCAATGTATCTAGAAAATATTTAATAAATAAACTAGGTAAAACCATTTATAATTCATCTTAGTTCTCTCATGTTATAGAGGGATAAATAAAAAGAACTGAGATAGTATATGGGAAAAATGATATTACAAAAAACACACACGAGTAGTTGAAGTTCTCAATTAAACTGACGTGCCATTTATAGTTTATGTTAAATTTTAATACGTGATGTCAACTGTGTCAATTTGCTCGATCAACCATTGCTTTTCTGAAAATTTTGAAAATGAATATGTAGACAATAGAATACATTAAAATATTATTTTATTTATTTATTTAAACACACAAATACTGGCACAAAGGAAGCACCAGATATATATGCGCCACACATTCTCATTTGATTTGTGTGAGGGCTGTGATACTACCCAGGTGCCCAAACTGAAACAGGTGGTTTTCTTAGGGGGGTCACACCCGGAACCTTTGACCTAAAGGTCTGATCCACAAGGCATATATCAATTTAAGTCAAAAACTAAGCATTAATTTTACACACAAAATTGCTACTTAATTCACATTATCATCGTACTATGAGCAATTGAATTTTTTTTCTTCTGTCAATTATTGAACGAGTTTGGTATGATGTTTGAACAATAGTGAATGATGAACGGGTACTTGTTATCTTGGTGTGATGTGGTGTATTGTTGTATATCTTTCATTCCATTTCGATTTTATTATCGAATGTTAACTTACGTAAACCACTCTATAACCATTCGCATGAAAAATCTTTCATGAATAGAAACATGTATTATGTAATCTACTCAGATTAGGATTGTTTACTTTATCTCATATATTTAAATAGATTGTTCATCATTTTTGTTTGTTATAAGGAGTATTTGTTTGCTTATTACTCAATATTTTTCAAAGTTGAAATCATGAGTCAATTGAAGCTAGACCACCATGGAAAACCTGGAAGCACTGGACGGCCGTTTCGTCCTATTATGGGACTCTTCAGCAGTGCGCGTCCACGATCCCGCACTTGCGAGATTCGAACCCAGATGGTCTAGCTTCAATCGACTAATGATTTCAACTTTGAAAATACTGAAATCTCCACAAAACAACTTCCGATTATTACTCAATATGTAAAATATCCTTTTGTTTATAAATATTTAATGAACTTTGTGTTGTTGTTGTTGTTGTACTACAACAATCCACAGTTAAAAAATATTGAACTTACTAAGTACAAAGGTGAAGTTATTATACAATCCATATGTAATCAAAACTTGTCAACAATAGGTTCGTTTTTTAAAAACCAAACTCGTAATTGCAAGGGTAATGTATGCTGATGATATTAATAATACTGAATTGATGTTTGTTGAAACTTTCGAGAATTCACAAGAAATATGTCTCTTATCAGTTCATAAGTAGTACAATTGTTGTCTGATTTTAATACTTAGATATCTTGGGGACATGAATGAGGAACTCTAGTATTTATTTACTTGGTATTCAACTTGATATATCAACTATTCAATAGAGAGTTCAGTTTTAGTAACGTTACATACAAACCTATTTAAGTTAATAAACTGTTAAATGCTTAATTGACCTTTATATGGCTTTTTTAATCCTTGATCCGAAATTATTCCGTGGAGACTGTCAATGAAATCTAAGATTTATATTGTTTTATTTGGGATAGTTAGGTAAATATACAAACCATTCAGCAATTTTTAGCATTACTAATTAAGCATACACTTTAACTAGATCACTAAGTTATAATAACCTAATGTAAAATCTAGCTGCTCTCACATGGAATCCTGAAGGCCAAAGGAAAAGATTAAGACCAAAGAACACATTACGCCGAGAAATGGAGACAGACATGAGACAATGAACGACAACTGGATAGAAGTAGAAAGGTAGGCCCAGGAAAGAGTAGGTTGAAGAATACTGGTGGGCGGCCTATGCTCCATTGTGAGTAACAAGACTAATTAAATAAGTAAAATATGTATGTAGTGATATCCGTTTTTGTTGTCAAGAGAACTTAACACACTCTTGATATTTCGACACAAATATATATACTAGTGACTAGCTTCTAGATTCAATTCATCGAGTTCTTGTGGGAAGCTGTGAACAGTTGAGCCCTTTGATATTGGATATGAGATAGTTATCCATCACAGGTTATAAAATATGCTAGCCCAATATCGTAAATTTATTGAGATTAGATATACATACTGCTGAATGCTGGTTAAGTAGTCTAGAGGTTAGGTTTTCGACCTAGCAATCGAAGTCTTCAAGTTTGATTCCATGTGGCACGGTGATGAACCATGACGAAAAAGCTATCAAGTTGTTGGTTTTCAATGGTAGCCGAACTAAGATTAGTTCATCATTTAAACTATGAAAATATGTATACCTTTGAGTTGACATAAAACTTTTTATCGTCTAATTAGACATCTAAAACTTTATATCTCTTCTAACTCCTTGTATTACAAGTTAAACAACAAAACAAGATTACTTCGTTATAACTATATTTTGCTTTTATATTATCAAAAAGTGAACAAAGGATCATTCCTAATAAGTATATGAAAATATTGAGTGAGGAAATATTCACTTATATTCTACACTAAATGTTATCCCAAAAATATATGATATGTAAACTATTCATAAAATACTTTATATTGTTACAAAGATTCGAATCTAACATCAATCAAAACAAACTTAACAATTAACATAATAGGGGGTTGTTTGTGGAGATTTTTCATAATTTTTTTTATATATAGTTAAAATCATGAGTCAATTGAGGCTAGACCATCATGGAAAACCTGGAAGCACTGAACGGTCTTTTCGACCTATTGTGAGACTCCTCAGTAGTGCGATTCCACTATCCCGACTCACGAGATTCGAACCCAGGGCCTACTAGTCTCGCGCGCGAGCACTTAGCTGATAGACCACTGAACCGGAATCCGCGCGAGATTGGTAGGTCCTGGGTTCAAATCTCGCTAGGTGGGATCGTGGATGCGCACTGTCGAGTAGTCCCACAATATGACGAAACGGCTGTCCAGTGCTTCCAAGATTTTCATGGTGGTCTAACTTCAATTGTCTCATGATTTCGACTATATATAAAAAATTAACATAATACTTTCATAAACTATTAAATCAACTTCCACTAACTTTATCATTCTATATTCATTTAGGCTTTACATAATTAAAGCATAGATCATCACAGCTATTCAGTTATATTGTTTTCAATATCATATATAAATATAATAATAATTATTATCATTACTTACTCCATTACACTGTAACGTTCTGTAAAAGTAACTTCTTTCCATTTTTCAGTTTGATTTGAACCTGGTATTTCTAACCAATCTAATGAAATTTGGGATCGACCCAATAATGATGTAACAATAAATTCTTCATTGAATACATCTACACTTAACGCTAGATCATCCTAATAGTTAAAAATTTTTTTTGTTTGCGTTTTTTGTTTCCAGGTAAAAATAAAAAAAAATTATTATTTCTAATTTTATTGATCAATTTACTTTTAAGGAAAAAATAAAAACAAACTAATAAACGAACTGATATCTTAACTTAATGCATAAACTTCAGGGAGTGATTGAAATAAATGTAACTCAATAATTGATTTTAGTGAGAATCTGTCGGGATATTTTTTTCTTCTTAGTTAAAAATATTACTATTGTGATGTTTGCTACTAATGTCAAGAGATATAAGTAGTATGTATGTGTAATTAATCAAAAGTGAAATGCATGAAGGTAGAAGGTTAAGAAGATTAAAGAAAAGAAAGCGAGAACAAAGAATAATTGGTGTAGAAATAAAAGAACAATAAAGTGTGGGGAAGATTGATTGATATTTTGCAGAAGGAATAGTCAAGTTTGAGACAATTGAGTAACATTTCGTTAATAAAAAATTTATTGTATGATTCTCAGATTTTACTAAGATGTTCTGTAATTTTTTGTTCCAATTCATTCGTTTGTCCCTGCCAGTGTGTACTTGTTCACTATACTAGCTGTTATTGAGTATGTTTTAGCATTATTATTAGAAAAGGTTTGATTGTAAAGTTGATATGATATAAGACAAGGAGCTATTTCATAGGATACTGAGGTTGTTTCCAATGTCATTGCTATGTTTGTCGTAAAATTCTTGATTACAGTCAAAGTTTAAGTGAATAAGTAATCTTCTCATTTATAAGCAAAGTTAGATGGCGACTAGCAGTAGAATTTAGGACGCGCGTTTCGTCCTATTTGGCACTCGTTAACTTAATGTACCTGGGTCCCAGAGATGATATTCGTTCCGGGACTTGCATTTTACTTAGACTTTGTAAATAAATGTGTTTTCTCATCATCTGAATTAGTATTGCAGCAAATGTTGAATGTATTTGATCAACTTGAAATCTAGCAATCGATTTTAAAATAGTTGATTAGTAACAATATTAACCTATAAGTTGTTTCAGTAAACAGTATCAATCTTACAAACATCATTGATCAATATCAGTGATTTAATAGTGAACTTTTTTTCATCTTAATATAGGAAATGACTGAACAACGATCAACTGATACTCTGACTATTAGTAGTATGATGAATGGCAAAATAATTAGTGTTCTAAACACGAAAGAATAGCTATTTTTTTAAAATGAATAATATACTCCAAAACACAACAAACGTATTCAAATAGTTTTGTTTGATGTTTACATTGATGTTTAGAACTTCAATTGATCAGTCTCTTTACCCAATTGCACAAGCAAGTGGCTATCAGGACTCGGTAGCTGAGTGGATAACGCGATGTCGTTTGAAGCGAACGGTACTGGGTTCGAGTCCCAGAGTGAACATCAACTCTGAGATGCAGGTACATCCAAACGCGCGTCTAACTGAATTTCACTGCTAGCCACTATCCATCTTTGCTTACAATAACAAACGTATGTCTTTGATTTCACTGTTAGTCATTAACAAAAACATATAATATTAATTCAGACAATATATCCAGACATCAGTTCATTAATCTGAAGCACGAACATGGACTAGTTAAATTTAATTATAAACATTAACAACAAGGAATAGCTAAATCTTTTTAGATAATAATAAGACCGTTAATAAAATTACAAGTGATCCATTGACTTAGTAATAGAATAGTTGACTTTTGATATTCATTTGCATAATTTTCATAACTCTTACTCTTTGTCTAAATATCAAAGATACAATTTAAGCCATCATGATTTTTCATTCTGACGAAGTATATATTTCACTAGATTTATTCAAGGAATTAAAGGCTTAATTTAATATAGAACTTGTTTGTTATGGTGTATATTTGTTCAAACAATTCAATGTAAAACTATGATGTAGATGATAAATGTAAACTGGAGTAATTTTTAAGTCTTAATCTTAATGCTAACTAAATGTGTATAATTCATCTCTCACTTTATAAACAGCACTGAAAATAGTTTTTTTTCTTTTTCTGTTATATCCCGTGGAGATTTATGAATGGTAACTCTGAGGACTATTTATAGACCAATGTGATATGTATATTTCCTATTGTATAATTGTTAAGTAAGTTAACTATTCATATTCTTGTCCCTCTTATTATAAGCTTTATTCTGACCTATAGACTATTGTTATACGATTTACCATTCTTGAGTTATCCCTGGTCTACTAATTACTGTTCTCCCTATTCACAGCCATATTTGGCCAAATCTTATACAAATGTTATTTTCTATTTTATGTTATGATGTGGTCTGTTTGCTTGGTATATAAACCCAGTATGTTTTAGAATAATGATTGATGTTGCAAAGGCTGTTATTAATGTTCTGGACTTAACTGGCTGGGCTAGGCACATAGTAGGATCAAGTAGTGTTCTATGCTGCTCATACGGTTTCTCGTGTATCATTGCTCTGATCGATAATTTACTCCTCTCTGATTGGCAGGGATCATCATGTCATATATTAAACAGGGTACACACATCCCACGATATAACATTTTCTTTTCAAATAAACAGTTATTCAGTAAATTGATCTACTAAGTTCATTCTGACTTAAACGATTCTTTATTAAGTAATGATTTGTAAGCTGATAGTTTTCAGTGAAATAATTTCAACTGTTGATGATTCATAAATAGTTAACAAAACCTTATTCTCAAAGTTGAAAGCATGAGTCAATTAAAGCCGGACCACCAAGGAAAACCTGAGAGCACTGGACGGCCGTTTCGTCCTATTGTGGGACTCCTCAGAAGTACTTTCAACTATGAAAATACTGAAATCTCCACAAAATCCCTTGTGATTAAAGCCTTATTCAATAAACATTAGTTGGCCGTATATAAATATATCAAAGTTTATATATTACATTAAGTTTATACCATATATATATATATATATATATATATATATATATATATAACATATATATATATATATATAACAGTCAATTGAATCACTTACAGTCCAATTTGACACAGTAAATACAAGTGGATTGGTTATATTTTCATTCAATTCATCATCAAATATGATAGTCTGTTTATGTTCATATTGTGAACCCGATCCACCAAATTCATACTTTTGTATACATTGTCTTCAATTAAATGAAAACATATGAATTATGAATTGTGTATGTAAATCATTTATAAAGATGAAGAAAAATTAAATGATAGACTTTATAAATATCATCATATGTAAGAGTTCTCAATTGCCTATTGCTGATACAAGATCCTAAACAAATAAATCTGTTTTTATTGAACAAGTTAATGACCGGTTAGACTCAGGGAATTATTGAATTAAGTGGTGGTGTTTTGACAGGTTGAAAGCGGGTTTGAATCTAAGTACAAGCATCTATACGGAAATTTAGAGATATCCAAGTGAGTGGTCTTGTAAATATGAAAGATTGAGTATTCTTTATTCCACTGTTAGTCACAATCTTGCATTACCACATATTTTATTTAATTATTTCAGTGGTTAAGTCGCTGACTGTGAAGAAGAGTGAGACACGAAGAAATCTGTCAAGTAGTATCAATTACCGCGAGAATACAGTACACCTCAATGACGAGTGGCAAACAGTATGAAACTTATGTCCAGTATTTCCTGTAGACTACCACAGACTACTTTGCACTGCAATATAGTACACGCAATATCGGGTCATCCAGACAAGTGTTTACTTTTCAACTTGTTCGATAGAATTCAATCAGGAATAAGAAA
Organism: Schistosoma mansoni; assembly: GCF_000237925.1. Lineage (NCBI taxonomy): Eukaryota > Metazoa > Platyhelminthes > Trematoda > Strigeidida > Schistosomatidae > Schistosoma > Schistosoma mansoni. The sequence continues at coordinate 8,430,233 of NC_031495.1, forward strand.
TACTCCAAAACATGACAGTGGTTACTACCTAATGATCAATTACTTGTGAACTACAAGAGTTCACGATATTTCTGATCACTTGGTTTGGACAGAGTATAGGATAGTTCTTGAAGAAATTATTGATTCCTTTCAAAAATACTTTCACGTTTATGAATAGTCAGGAAAATTATGTTATAATCAAATGGAAATATATTTTGTAATCTCTACTCGAATACATCAAATATAGTGAATAGATTATTATTATTATCACCAATAGTAACAATGGTAGATCTTAAATAATTCTAGAATTGAAAAGGAGACTTTTGGTAAAGTTCGATAGTATATTCCAATCTATGATAATCAGTGAGTAGCAATCTTTCTATCGGTAACCAAAAAAATGTATAACTAGTCACTTAGTATTGTTTGTTTGAATCTTCCCATTGATGTTTAGGACTGCAACTGGTCAGTTTCTTATTGGCATCAGGACTCAGTAGCTCAGTGGATAACGCGATGGCGTTTGAAGCGAAAGGTACTGGGTTCGAGTCCCAGAGTGAACATCAACTCCGAGATGCAGGCACATCCATCTGATGACTCCCAAATAGGACGAAACGCGCGTCAAACTGAATTCCACTGCTAGCCGCTTTCCATCTTTGCTTATAATGTATAACTAGTCACCTTACTTAACATTTACTGACCTTGAAAGTTTGCTATCATAAGTAGACCATCTCTGTAGATAATCACCAGTAATGATTAAATGTTTATTGATTGACACCACGAAAATAAACATTATTACATATGGTTACCTATCAGTTACTTACTTAATATTTACAGCTTATGTTTAAAATACGATACTACTGATTCTCTTTTTTTCAATGAAATATCTTTTAACCATTCAGATTTTTCTATTAGTTTATCTTGACATTGATTTAATTTATAATAACCAAAGATCTACAATAAGAGCAGCATATTTACAGCTGAAGAACACTTGGAATTCAAAACAATTGTCAACCAACACCAAGATCAGAATTTCCTATACAAATGCCAAGACAGTTCCATTGTGTAGGGTAGAAACTTGAAGAACTATGAAAGCCATCATCCAGAAGATACAAGTGTTTATTAACAGTTGTCTACGCAAAATACTTTGGATCTGTTGGCCAGACACTATCAGAAACAACCTACTATGGGAGAGAACATACCGGGTTCCAGCGGAGGAAGAAATCAGGAAGAAGCGCTGGAAGTGGATAGGACACATATTTAGGAAATCGCCCGACTGCGTCACAAAGCAAGCTCTCACATGGAATCCCCAAGGCCAATGCAGAAGGGGAAGACCAAAGAACACGTTACGCTGAGAAATGGAAACAGATATGAGAAGAATGAACAGCAACTGGATAAAACTAGAAAGGAAGGCCCAGGTCAGAGTGGGTTGGAGAATGCTGGTCGGCGGCCTATGCTCCATTGGGAGTAACAGGCGTAAATGAGTAAGTGAGTAAAGATCTACAATCAGCTCAATTCTAAACAATATTTACAAATGCACACACACACAAAGCAATCATATTTTAGAATAGCACTGAGGACTCAGTGGCCGAGTGGATAACGTGATGGCGTTTGAAGCGAACAGTACTGGGTTTGAGTCCCAGAGTGAACATCAACTCCGAGATGCAGGTACATCCATCTGACGAGTCCCGAATAGGACGAAACACACGTCAAACTGGATTCCACTGTTAGCCACTATCCATCTTTGCTTATAATCATATTTCAGAATGTTAACAGGGAAAATATTCTACATTATACAATATCATTTAAATATACCATATAAATTGAATTATATAATCCGTTCACTATTGAATACTTCTTTTAAATTTACCCTAAAGATTTTTTTGTTAGACAAATAACAAAGTAAGGGGAACAGTATTCATGTCTTTCTTGGTGATCACACCATTTATGATAAAATGTAGTTTTTGATGGATAATAGAATGATTCAAGTTCCACAAGTATTGTCACATTAGTAGATTTAATAGAATAGATTATTCCGAATAGTATAAACAATACCGTAGAGTATAATTGTTTCATGGTTATGTAATTGTATTCTCTATACAATAATAAAAACAAAATAATAAACAAATTAGAATTCTCAGAAGGGGTTTTGTGGAGATTTTAGTAATTTTATAGAGTTGAGATCATGAATCAACTCACTGATGACATTGATGAACGGTTGCTCAATTCCGTGGATTGGTTGAAGTTAGACACTAACACCGTTGGATGCCAGCTCAGTGGTCTATCGGTTAAGTTCTCTGGTGCGATACTGGTAGGTCCTGAGTTCGGATCTCCCGAGGCGGGATCGTGGATGCACACTGCCGAGGAGTCCAACAATAAGACAAAACGGCCGTCCAGTGCCTGCAGGTTTTCCATGTTGGTCTATCTTCAATTGACTCATGATCTCAACTCTATAAAATTAGAATTCTAGTAATTTCTTTTTTTTAAAAAAATTAATCTTTTCATCGAATGAAAGATTAAAAAACATTAAAAATTATTTTATTTTTGTATTGTTTATTTGAATCTTTTCATCGATGTTTAGGACTGAAATTGATTTGTCACATATTGGCATATGTACATCCTGTGAGGAATGCCTCGATATTGCCTTAAGTTACAAAGATCATAAGTAAAGATGAATGGTAGTCAACAATGGAATCCAAGAAGAAAGTTTCGTTGTATTAGAGACTAGTCAACTTGATGTATCTGCATCCTAGTGTTGATATTTATTTAGGACTCGAACCTAGTACCGTTCTCTTCAAACGCCATTGAGAAATGCACTTAACTACGGAGTCCACATAACCACTAGCTTATACAATAGGGTGAAGTTTTAATCTATTTTGTGTTGGTCATTTGAATGTTTTCATTGATGTTTATGACTGTAATTGATCAGTCAATACTGGGATGCAGGTACATCTAACTGACGAGTCTTAAATAGGACAAAATACGCCTGCTGGATTCTACTGCTAAACACTATCTATATTTGCTTATTTCATTTTGTTTAAGCTTTACATACAGACCATTCTAATCAGTAAAGAAATCTATTTTTTAAATCTATAATTCAATGAGGCTCAGTGGTCTATCGGTTAAGTGCTCGCGCGCGAGACTGGTAGGTCCTGGGTTCGAATCTCGAGAGGCATGGTCGTGGATGCGCACTGCTGAGAAGTCCCACAATAGGACGAGACGGCCGTCCAGTGCATAATTCAATGGGAATAAATTATGACATAAAAACGTCCTATCATTTGTATTACTTACATTCTACTAAAGGAAATTAAAATACTTAAATAAAAAAATTTGGAATATATAGTAAACATTTCTGTACTTTAAACTCATTCAAGTTCAGTCATCATTATGTGTGTAAAAAACATGGAACCATAGTAAGTTTTACTCAAGAACTCTTGAATAAAGAAGGTTTTTAAAACAAATTTCATTATCTATAGTGATAAGATAAACATATCATGTTAATCTGTGAATATAATCAGAAAGGGGTATTGTAATGAATATTATAATAATTTAATAGTTGAATTCGTGAGTCACTTAAAGCCAAACCTGATAAGTCTTGTTGATTGAATGCTATACTCGGATCCTAAGCTAGTCTCGTAACCACCCCCCAAGCTAGAACTACACAGCGACTTGAACACGAGAGAAAAGGCGCAAAATATATGAGAAGCACTTTACTCCAAAGGTTCATTTATGTACAGAAAATACAGGGTTTTTATAGTATTTTACAAGTCCTTGCATTTTCCTGAAAATTCTAGAACGCTACTAAATATAGTAGCAGTATAGTAATCAGCCAATCAGAACCTCTACATGTGACTTTTCATTTTCGCGATACTTCTAGCAAAACTTCTAATCAAACGCTGATTAGATAAAATACTTCTTAATGTTCTCTGAGCTTGTCATTTCTATTACGAGAAATTTTCAGGATCGCCCACAACAAAACCACTATGGAGAACCTGGATGCACTGGATGGCTGTTTCGTCCTAGTATGGAACTCCTCAGCAGTGTGCATCCACGATCACACTAGCGAGATTTGAACTCAGGACCTACTGGTCTCACACGTGAACGCTTAAACTTTACTCTGTGAATAGGCAAACATTAATTTTGTGTATTATATTTCTATTTGTAAAATGACCAGAATTTTTTGAATATTGAGTTTAATCGTAGATGATCGACGGTAAAATCCGTTTCCCTGATTTACACAACACATGAAAATATTAGTAAAATTAGGTAGAGACCAAATAACTACAGTTTTTAATATCTACTTCAATAAAAAATGTAAACAGTTTGCCAGTATACTCATATTTCACTGTTTCTAGTCAATCTTCCTTGTGATTATATTGAAAAATCCTTAACACTAGACTGTATGTACGACTGGCAACCAAAAGGCTTAACGTTAACGGTAATAATATTTTCGTTTTTAGTTAAGTACGCGCGAAAACATTTTGTCACTATAAATAGATCGAAAATCTCAATATAACCATTTTCATACCAGTGAGTGATATGAGAAAGCTTCTGTTCGAGTATAAAATGAAGTTTGACATTTCCTCAGATATTCAGATATTAATAAATAGCTAGATTATAAGTTCACCTGAATAGTACTTTAGTGAACAGAACACGAGTGGGGACAATCAAATGTCTTTTGGCACATAACTGCAGACCATCTCACTAAAATCTGACAACCATATAGTAAACAGTTAATTTGCAACCTCTCAATCAATTGTCTCAATCTTGACCGTTCATTCTGCAAATATCAGTCCATAGTCTCTGATTATTATTGTTCATGCATTTTCATATCAATTGCGCTTCGTTCTCGTTCTTTCCTTTTTGATCTTCTACTGAAATACATTTAATGCTCGACCATCGTAATATACTACTTATGTGGATATAAGTAACCCACACCACAGTTCTTGTCATTAGTTAATCAACAACTCTTTATATGAATGAAATTTACAAATATTCTCAGATTAAACTAGTTCAATTAACAAATACAATAAACTTTCCAAGTTATATATTTACTCTTTCATAAGATATACATCTTTATAGTTGAATAGATATGAATATATCTTCTAATGATAAACTTGAAAAACCATTGTTCTCCTTCATAATACAATTATTCTTTTGAAAAACGTACCGATTAATGTTCGTATAAATTTCTAACTCTCTAAAAAGTCATCTAAATAAAATGAATCAATTTGTTGCAAAATGACATTGGTCTATCTCTAAACAGAATATTGGCATCATATTTCTAACCAAACCTTATTTGAACTTACATTGTCTATAGTTACTGTGTTTGTGTTAACTAAGTGCATAAACACAGTCACAATGTCAATGATAACCAAACAAAAAAGCGTACAAAATATTTATGGGGACTTTTTTGCTAAACTGACTGAAAAAGTCTCGATCAGTCTAGGAGTGAATTTAAACTTTACCCCATTGCACAAGCAAGTGGCTATCGGGACTCAGTAACTGAGTGGATAACGCAATGGCGTTTGAAGCGAAAGGTAATGGATTCGAGTCTCAGAGTGAACATGAACTCTGAGATGCAGGTACATCCGACTGACGAGTCTCAAATAGGACGAAACGTGCGTCCTGGATTCCACCGCTAGCCACTATCCATCTTTGCTTATAAGTCTAGGATTATGTTTTAATTCGATAAAATGTTGACATGTTAAGGACACATTTTGAATAAATAACAATGGATCTTCATCCGAAATCGTAAATAACTTCTGACTGTATATCGAATATAAAAGTAAGAGAATTCAATTGGAAGAAACTAGAGAAACCAATATCAGAGCATTCAAATGGAGATTTACTTAAACGACATGAGAACAGAAAGCATCTTGTTTACATAACTTCAAATAACTGCAATGAATACTGAAAATAGGATGACTCTTATCTAAACATTTCGTCAAAGAGCTGAACGGCTTTATTAAAAATCAAATCTTTTCACACTTTTGTCAAGATAAAATTGGTATTCGATTGAGAACATGAACCGATTGATGTTTGACTACCACTGAAAACCTGGAAGCACTAGACGGTCATTTCGTCCAGTTGTAGGACTCCTTAACATTGCTCATTTTTTATTTGATGAACGAGGGAAACGACTATTTAGAAAAGAATAAATTACTTTACAAATACTATTTTGTAGTTTGATTAAAAGGTTAAGTTAAAAGTGCAGTGAACTAATCCTTGGTTAATGTTAGTAATACACCTAAAGTGTTGTTTATGAGTTTATGTTAGAAATACGAATATTTATTAGTATGGCTTAACTAAACCATCAATAGATAAATCTTCTTTTCCCGAACTTTACCACAAATAAAGTTAAAAAAATGGTTTATTCAGATTGAAATGGATACTAAGATAAGATTTAACTCTAGTAAGTTTGATATTATTGAACTCTGAGATTAAATTAAGTCTTCTTCAGGAAAATATGAATTCCTCGGACTAGTGATTCATCAAATTAATATTTCACAAACAAAATAATCTACCTTAGTAATCCTCTTCATATTACGACATTTAAACTTAATCACTCAGCTAACAAAACAAAATATCCTTGTTCTCCAGTTTGGTTACATTTCAACATGACTGATATTATTCACCAGTGAGATCGATTCGTGTTCACTTTAGAAATGTATACAGTCACTTGAATGAGTTTCACAAGTAAATGGATAAAATATTTCTTGATAAAATCAGTTCCCATCTCTCATATTCTGTTTTTCGTTAACATTGAAGTGTAGTGTGTACTGTAGTTGACTTATCATCTATTCAGTCATGATAATGTGTACATGTGTATACATGAAGTTCCTGATTTCGTGTGCTGTATACAGGATTGTGAGTGTGCATTACTGAGGAGTTCCATACTATGCGAAATGACCGTACAGTGATTCCAGGATTCCGATGGCGCTCTAGCATACACCGTCTCTTCAATTCAACAGTTAAAATTACTACAATCACCACAAATCCCCAAACATGTATAACTGTAATTTATCAATCAATCTTATTATAGATTGATGTTTTTACTATCTGGCAGTGATTTTTTATGCACAATGAATGTGTTACAAAAAACGTTATTTATTATCATTAACGGTACTCATGTAAACTCAGATTACACTTCTAAATAAGGTGTTTTAGATTTTCTTTCTTTCTAACAATTTCCTTGACATGAAGTACTTATAGTTACTGTAGAAGATTAGTGACTTCTGTACATTTTCAAAGTGAACATTACTTACTTACTTACGCCTGTTACTCCCGGTGGAGCATAAGCCGCCCACCAGCATTCTCCAATCCACTTTGTCCTGGGTCTTCCTTTCTAGTTCTAACCAGTTGCTGTTCATTCTTCTTATTTTTGTTTCCATTTCTCAGCGTAATGTGTTCTTTGATCTTCCTCTTTTCTTTTGGCCTTCAGGATTCCATATGAAGGCTTGCCTTGTGACGCACTTGGCTGCTTTACTCAATGTGTGTCTTATTCACTTGCAGAGCTTCTTCCTGATTTCTTCCTCCGTTGGAACCCGGTATGTTCTCTCCCATAGTAGGTGGTTTCTGATAGTGTCTGGCCAACAGATCCAAAGTATTTTGCGTAGACAACTGTTAATAAACACCTGTATCTTCTGGATGATGGTTTTCGTGGTTTTCCAAGTTTCCGCCACATACATTTGTATTGAAAATTCTGATCTTGGTGTTGGTTGACAATTGTTTTGAATTTCAGGTGTTCTTCAGTAGTAGATATGCTGTTCTTGCTTTTACCTATCCGCGCCTCAACATCTGCATCAGATCCATCGTGTTCATCAATGATGCTGCTCAGATATGTAAAGCTTTTTACACCCTCCGAAGCTTCTCCATCAATTGTGATTCGATTGATGCATGTTGTGTTGTATCGGAGAATCTTGTTTTTCCCTTAGTGTATGTTGAGACCTACTGCTGCTACACTGGTCGTCTGCTCCTGTACTTGTTGTCGCGTGTGTGATAGAAGAGCCAGATCATCTGAGAAGTCTGAATCGTCCAGTCGCATCCTAGCTGTCCTTTGTGTCCCGTGCTTCCCTCCAGATGTTGACTTCTTCATGATCCAGTCGATCATCAGGAGAAAGAGAAAGGTTGAGAGTAAGGAACCTTGCTTGACACCGGTCTTTATCTCTAACGAGTATGTCAACTGTCCTCCATGCACGATTTAGCAGTTTAATTTATCATAGGAATTCAGTATGATATTGACTATCTTCTCAGGTACGCTGCATTGTCGAAGAAACCTCCATAGTGTTGTTCTGTCCACCCTATCAAATGCTTTCTCGTAGGCAATGAAGTTGATGTAGAGTAATGAATTCCATTCGATTGATTGTTCCACAATGATACGTAGAGTTGCGATTTGATCTGTGCACGATCTATCCTTACGAAATCCAGCTTGTCAATCTCGAATTTGGGTCCTTCATTCTGTTTAACAATACCCTGTTGAAGACTTTTCCTGTTATTGAGAGAAGAGTAATGTATCTGTAGTCATCACACTTGCTGAGATCACTTTTCTTTGGTATCTTGATCAGGTGTCCTTCTTTCCAATCTGTTGGTACTTGTTCTTCATCCCAAATCTTACTGAAGAGAATGTGGAGTATCTCTGCAGTTAGAATATTAATGAACTTTAAATATAAATGATTAAATTATATTATAAATAAAAGACAATACATCTGTCAAATGGGACACCTACTTAATGATTAACACAATATAGTATTATAATATAAATTATTTACAAGAAATTGACACTTTCCTATTGTCAGTAATTACCTGTCATCGGTTATTCATTTTCATTTGGATCTTTGAATAAATTGAACATTTTACTAATTTGTCTGTCAATAATTGATTGAAACTATATAGAAATATACTTTATATAAAGGAAGGCATCTATTAGAATTTATTCTTAGTAAAAATGGGTTTCACAACTAATGAACCAAGATATAATGTTTTTGCTCGTGATCTATTAGATATATCAGCAACTGGTAAGTTTTAATTGTTTATTACAATACCGATATATATACATATACATATATTTTATATTGTTAAAATCATGAGTCAATTGAAGCTAGATCATCATGGAAAACCTGGAAGCAGTGGACGGCAGTTTCGTCCTATTGTGGGACTCCTCAACAGTGATTTTAACTATTTAAAATCACTAAAATCTTCACAAAACCCCCTTCTGATATATATATATATATATATGCTTTTATTTTATTTAAAAAAAAGATAACTATATAATCCGCCTTTATATTTAAAACGATAATTTAAACAAATGAAAAGAAAACCTTGTTTGTCTGTATTACTTAACTCTGATGATTAGTAGAATCAACGATTATTTTCCAATAACGTATCGTCTATTATAAAACTAATTACATAAGAGTATGGGAATTGTAGTGACCTGCTTTTCTCGACGAGAACACGATTGGTATAATGGAAACAATTATTATTACAACTAATTGTACCAGTGATTGTTTTACCGTACTCGTTGTTGTTTAACTGTATCAAAGTCACTTTTCGCTCGGTCGTCCGCCTTGTTCGGTCGAACTTTCTTACGCTCTGCCCTTATTGCCTGTAATCGTTTGCACGTCTCGGTATTATTTCGATACCACGAGGTCGCCAATAAATATACTTTATCTGGATCAGTTAAAGCCTTCTGGTTTACGAACTATCAAAGGGACCAAGTCGTTTTTGGGCGCGTAATCTTATTGTAGTGATGATCATAGTCAATCGAGACTCGACGCCATCTACAGAATCCTGAAGTAATTATAACGATCGATTGAGTACTAAATTTTTAAAAAAAGTTAGAATATAGGGGTTCTATTTGTTATGGGCAATGAATGTTTTTATTCTTCTCTTATCTTTTGATCGATGTTTAAAATATTTAAATATGTTAATAGCTGAAAAATTTTCATAGTTGAAATCATGAGTCAATTGAAGCTTGATCGAAAACCTGGAAGCACTGGACGGCCGTCTCGTCCTATTATGGGACTCCTCAGCAGTGCGCATCCACGATCCAGCCTCACGACAGTCTCGCGCCAGAGCAATTAATCGATAGACCACTGAACCGGCATCCAACGGTGTTAATGTCTAACTTCAACCACTAAAAATTCCCATTATATTAAAACACGGCTGAAGCAATTGCGATTGAGATGATAGAAAAAGAAAACAAGGGCTTTGCATCCAAAAGAAATATGTTCAGTTGCTTCTTTTACCCTGACCAACTTCTGGCCCGATTAGTTAATAATCAATTTTATGATATGGTGACGTAATTTGACTAATGCTCAGTTTTATATCCTAAACTTATCCACATATCTTACCATTGTCATGATTATTAATATTATTACACTTGCTAACCTTTTTAAGAAATTTATTCAGCATCCAACCCTATCTATTAATTCTTGATTAATTTGTATTATTCTACATGTTACGTAATTTCGAACTTGTAATTACATTATTTTCTATTACTCCAAGTTGACCATATTTATTCTGATCATGATTTGTCTCACAATTTCATTTCACTTATAAACTTATTCAAGTTGACACTTCATATCAGAGTCATCCCAATATTAACGACTTGATCCTTGATTAACACACTTTAAGTGATGTACTCTACCTTAAACCTGACCAATTTTGTGGATTATTAATTTGGATATGATAATTGTAGAATCTGATGAGAAATTATTGAAAAGAATATTCTTCATTCATATAATTGTGATTTAAATATGTGTTCTGAGTAGATTATATTCTTTAAGCTTGTAAATATTATTTATTCTCAGTGGTCTAGTGGTTAAGCGTTCAGGCACGAGACTGGTAGGTCCTGAGTTCGAATCTCGTGAGGCGGGATCGTGGATGCGCACTGCTGACGAGTCCCATAATAGGACGAAATGACCGTCCAGTGCTTCCAGGTTTTCCACAGTGGTCTGGCTTCAACTGATTCATGATTTCAACTATGAAAATACTGAAATCTCCACAAAAACCTCTTCTAAATATTATTTAGTAATTAAATGTAGTTACTCACCATCTCATTTCAGTCAAAGTATGATGTTATTACATGAATAACTACTGATTAGCATTGTTGACTAGTGATGTTATAAACGCTAGATGTTATGTAATCATTAATAATAATAATAATAATAATGATAATAATAACGATGATGATGATAATAACAACCTTTAAAGGTTATTTCATTAACTAAAGTTAGTCTCAGAATAGAGTGTCTTCGATTTTATTATTACTGAATGTTAATTAGTCTTTCATTATGGTCTTATTTATTGAAAATTAATAGTTTACCCGCATAACTGTAAAATATGATAAAAAATTTTTGTAAAAAATATTCTTCATTTGAAGTTCTTCATCATTTTAGGAACGAATGACTATTTATCATCTCCAATAAGTGTGTTCTTACTTCTAACAACACTTCTCGGTTCAGGAGGACCCAAAGGCAATACAAAAGTTCAGATTGCTGAAGCTTTGGAACTTGATGACACCAAAGAATATCAGAAATTGGCTTCACGAACTTTTGCTTTACTATATCATAATTTGACAAACGAAAAAATAGAAGGGAAACAAGTTATTTCAATAGGAAATGGAATGTTTTTACAGAATGAAACTAAAATAAAACCTCATTTCTTGACCAGGATGAAAAATATATTCCACAATGATGTATTTAACGTAAGCAGTTATAGCTGTTTTAAAATATTCATACTCTGAAAAGTACAACACTAGACTGAGTGAAAACAAGAAACTAATAAATACACTAGATTTTCTATAAAATAATTTTTTTCACGTTATTACTTACTTACTTACGCCTGTTACCCCTAGTAGAGGAGCATAGGCCGCCCACTAACATTCTCCATTCAATCCTATCCTGGTCAATCCTTTCCAGTTCTTCCCATTTGCTATTCATCCTTTTCATATCTGCTTCAATTTCCCGACGTGGTGTTCTTCGGCTTTCCTCTTTTCCGTTTCCCTTCAGGATTCCAAGTTAGAGTTTGTTTCATGATGCATTTTAGTGATTTCCTCGACGTATGTCTTATCCACTTCCAACGTCTTTTCCTAATTTACTCTTCAGTTGGAAGCTGGTTTGTCCTCTCCCACAAAAGACTATTGCTTTTTCCCGTTATAAGTCAACTTTAGAATGATAAATGACCATTTTGAAAATAACTTCATCATTTATTGTATTTCACCATAGAAATGAACCAAATGCATTATTGTAAAAAGTGACTTTTACTGAAAATTTTACTATTAACGACTATTTCACTCACTACTGTGATAATGGCTAGTTTAAATAAACATTTAGGTCAACGACTATTTGTACAAAATCTTGGTCGTAGAAGAAACTGACTTATATAACTGGTATTTCAGGGATAATATTCTACTCATACTAATAACAGGATTTATAAACTATGGACAACTATTTACCATCAATATAAATGAGAAACTTAAATGTGAAAGGTGTATTCTACCGTAAACAATGTTTAAGTTCTTTTAAATGATATTCATGACATTAAATATGGAGTTATATTTGAACTTATTTGATTTAAAATTCGTCTAGTTTACGTCTTCAGTTTCACAAACTGTAAATGATAGATATTATGAAGATTACATCTTGCTGCCTAACAGACATAAACTCTTTCAAGTACATAAAACTTTTTGATAATTGAAATTATTGGTCGATTGAAGTTAGACCACCATGAAAAACCTGGAAGCACTAGACGGCCGTTTTGTCCTATAAAACTTTGTTTTACTTACTGTGGAAAAACTTATGGATATTATGAGAAGGTGTTCAAAATAGCCCCCGTCTTTCTGTGGTTGGAATCTGTTATATTTTCTATTTAAATAACTTCTTGCCTATTGATACACATTTCAAACTATGGAATTCATTACAGATACACAGGGGGTTATATATATGCATATATATCGAATCTGTAATTGGCTACATTCAGTAATCTAATACTTACTTCTACTACTACTACTACTACGCCTGTTACCCCTCGTGGAGGAGCATAGGCCGCTCACCAGCATTCTCCATCCAACTCTGTCCTGGGCAATCCTTTCCAGTTCTTTCCAGTTGTTATTTATCCTTTTCATATCTGCTTCAATTCCAGGCGTAATGTATTCTTTGGCCTTTGGACTCAGTAGCTGGGTGGATAACGCGATGGCGTTTGAAGCGAAAGGCACTGAGTTCGAGTCCCAGGGTGAACATCAACTCTGAAATGCAGGTACATCCAGGTGACGAGTCCCAAATAGGACGAAACGCGCGTCCTGGATCCCACTGCTAGCCAATCTAATACTTAATTGACATTTAATAAACTCATTATCTTGATGTTGAACATTTTGAATATAAATTTAGGTAGACTTTACCAAAGCGGAAGATGCTAGAAAAAATATTAATGAATGGGTCAGTAATAAAACAAGCCATTTGATTCCCACTGTTTTGAAGGAACCACTACCACCGACTACTCTTCTTGGTTTAATCAATACTTTATACTTTAAAGGTAAGTTAATAACTTTTATTAGTATTCCTAAAACCTTATGTGATTCTAAATGACTGTTACCTAGTTCACCAAGTTGTAGTTATGGCTTTTTAAAAATATAATCGAAATCTTTGTTTTCCAAATCTAGTTTCTTGTTTGTATTTCAACATCTATCAATAGCATTTTTAAGTTCAATTTATAGAGGAATGTGGATAGGATATATGTCCTTGGATTTGTAACGTATCTGCTTCCTAGTGTTCAATATGTGTACAATCATCTAGCACTTTTCCGTTTACTAATTGATTCATCGTAGTATAATTTTCTTTGAGAACTTTATTTCAATCTCTATCACCTCATTTATTGTTTTCATCACACAAGTTGAGATTCACTGTTCATAGAAGACATACCAAATAGCTTGAGATGATTAAAATGAAATCTTCAGTGAAAATAAAACTCTTATATGCATCACTGACATACTAAGTATGGACAGAAAAAATGTTCGACAATACTAGATGTTAAACATTGCAAAAAAAGATGGTTGTCGTAATACAACAAATCATTCAATAAATCCCTTAGTCGATTTTGAACTATACTGTAATTTGTGTTGTGAAAGTAAAAATCAATTATCCTGATGATTTCTGGATTGATGGTTCACGAATTATTTAAAAAGTATAATTTAATTTTATAGTTAAATTCATAAGTCAATTGAAGCTAGACCACCATGGAAAACCTGGAAGCAATGGACTGCCGTTTCGTCATAGTATGGGACTCCTCATTAGTGCTCATCCACGATCCTACCTCTCAAGATTCGTACCCAGGACTTATCAGCCTTGCATGCAAGCACTTAACCTCTGAACCACTGAGCCGGCATCCAACGGTATTAATGTCTAGCTTCAGCCGATCCATAAAATTGAGAGACGGTCCACCATTGTCTTCAGTAACTTACTATCTCACAACAGACCCGGTACTTCCAGGTTTTTCATGGTGATCTAGCTTCAATCAACTCATGAATTCAACTATAAAATTACTAAAATCTCCACAAAACCCCTTCTGATATAATTTAATTATTCACTAACAAATTGTAACTTTTTATTTAATGAATATTTATTTCAAATGAAAACTATGGATGTGAGGTTGTATTTCAATTGAGTTATTGAATGAATATCAGTTCTGAATTGTTGTTTAATCAATACTGGAATAAGGTTCTCAAATACAAAGCCTATATAGGTTCAATAAGTAATGACTTTTAATACGCACAACAATTGGTCATTGAAATAGAATTTCTTAATGTATTACTAAACAATAACAACTCACTAAATCTGTTTAGATCAGCTGGTCTATTGGTCATTTGAAATTACTCCACTAAAATCACAGTAGTGCAATTAGTAACAAGTTCACATGTCACTTGCCAAAATATCAGAGATATATTAACAAATATCAACGATATTCTAAAAGAAACCTTAAAAATCAAACCCACTTCTTTGGATTACTATCGGTGTAAATCATGGCGAAGGCGTAAGGCAATAGTTTCAGTGTCTCTTCGCTCTTTCATTACTACTTACTTACATAATTATCAATTTTTGTATTTAACTAAACCTCTAACTATACAAAACCCAACTTCTCTTGACTGGAGAAAAATTCCTGGGAACATGATAATCAGGAATGGATTCTGTTAATTAATAATTGTATTAAATTCTAATAAATCATCTTACAGAAAATACTATAACTCTATACTATAGCTCCAGTGTTGAATTCGATTGTCTTTCATTACCAATTTAAAATATCAATATTTTAGTATCATCCTTGATACAAGTCACATTACTCATCCTGTTTCTAATATACTACTGATCTCTCTCCAACCTTAAAATGACTTTGATTCATAAAGAGGATATGAATCAAACATAAATTGTTCGAGTTTGATAAATGCCAGCTTTCAATGGGGAAGTCCTATTACTAACGTTCATAACTGATGATCGAAACTAAGCTACTATGGATAAACTTGACATAAATTGAAAATGACTAATTGAGCTAGATTTTCATGAATGCAATTAATGTGTATTATGCTATGCAGTTTAATTTGCGTTAATTCGTGCTATCGATGTGCAATCCGACAATTCTATGTCTGAGTGATAGTAAGATATCAGTCGAAAATTCTCGAATCACGATCGAAAGAGTTCATAATTGTAGATTATTGTTCATTTTTATATGTTAATAACCTAGATCCGAAAAAATGCAAACACTTTAAAACCAATAACGGTGACCTATTGTGCTTAGCTGACTGTGCGCTCTTACACTTATATTTATATATCATGAAGAAATCATAGATTTACGAATTATCTAATGATGTCCTCGAAGTTTAATTTACCTTATTTTATTTTATTTATTTAAACACATAAATATTGGTACAAAGGGGCACCAGATATTCATGCGCCACACAAATCTCATTTGATTTATGTGAGGGCTGTGATACTGCCCAGGTGCCTAAACCGAAGCACGTGGTTTTCTTAGGGGGCCACACTCGGAGCCTTTGACCGAAAGTCTGATCCACAAGGCCGTGGAGCATCGTGAGGAGATGCAGTCCCATGGTAGCCGGTGACCAACGATTGATTCATACGCCATTTGTTCCCTCAGGATACTGGAGCTCATGTGAACCATTGGTTTGGAATCAGGGTTTTCCAACTCCCCTAGGTGAACGCACCGTGTCCACCAACCCGGTTAAAGCGCCGGACATTCGCTTTTCTTCCTCTCAATTTCGTAAACAACAGTAACGCCACGAGAAGGCAATGAGTAGGACTTTCCTGGCAGAGGCTATATATTCGCGTGGCCATGTGAAAGCATTTCGAGAGGGAGAGCGGACTCTACTCACTCTCGGCCGTACCAGGGTATTTGGGGGCCAATTTATCTACAAATTTACCTATATTTTGTGAAATTATATAAGTTTACACTTTTCCATACATACTTCAAACATTTTCACTGTGCATAAAAAAATCACTACCAGATAGTTAAAACATCAATCTATATTAGGATTTAATGATGATTTACAGTTATACATGTTTGGGGATTCGTGGTGATTGTAGTAATTTTAACTGTTGAATTGAAGAGACGGTGTATGCTAGAGCGCCATCGGAATCCTGGAATCACTGTACGGTCATTTCGCATAGTATGGAACTCCTCAGTAATGCACACTCACAATCCTGTATACAGCACACGAAATCAGGAACTTCATGTATACACATGTACACATTATCATGACTGAATAGATGATAAGTCAACTACGGTACACACTACACTTCAATGTTAACGAAAAACAGAATATGAGAGATGGGAACTGATTTTATCAAGAAATATTTTATCCATTTACTTGTGAAACTCATTCAAGTGACTGTATACATTTCTAAAGTGAACACGAATCGATCTCACTGGTGAATAATATCAGTCATGTTGAAATGTAACCAAACTGGAGAACAAGGATATTTTGTTTTGTTAACTGAGTGGTTAAGTTTAAATGTCGTAATATGAAGAGGATTACTAAGGTAGATTATTTTGTTTGTGAAATATTAATTTGATGAATGATTAGTTCGAGGAATTCATATTTTCCTGAAGAAGACTTAATTTAATCCCAGAGTTCAACAAGATAAGCGTATAATTAATCCAGAAATCAATATTTGCCTGATAAGATTTTGTTACTGTATGCCGGTTGTCTTGTGTAATGTTGGACATTAGTTAGGACAATGCTTCTCATTTTCAGTCTTATTAGCGAAATCAGAACACCGTAGCCGGCAAACTACAATGGTCGTTATTAGTTTCACTAAAGGTTTCACCCATTGTTGCCCTTGTTAGACAATGGCACAAATAGAACCGGAGTAAATAACCTGTATTCAAACGGTCTTTTTATATTTTATGAATCTCATCTCTCTGAATACTTATCGCTAGATAATCTTGTACATTAGTGTTCAGGCTGTGATTTTCATTTCATTATAACGAACAGGGAATGTGAATTGTATGTATTGACATTATGTATGTTACTCAGTTCCATAATTTATTGATTGTAGGAAAATGGAAAAAGCCGTTTTCAAACCATTCAACTACAGAAGGTGAATTCAAACCGAACAATCAACCCATAATAAAAATACCGATGATGCACATCATGGATAGCATTGAATACGGTTTATTCCCAAAATACAAAATTCACATGATTAGTAAATCATTCATGGTAAGAATGACGAAATTGCTTTTTTCATCTGATATTACAAAACAATTCCCGGACAGTAAATGCTGAATATACAAAATTAAGGGTCCAGTAGGTTTGAAAAATTATAAAATCTGAATTGGAAGCTAACTCAACTCTGATAGTTATACGTAGGTATAATGTACTGTTAAATTTTCCGAATTTGAATTTAAACTAGAGGCCAGAAATGGTTAGTTGTTAGTGTTTTATATCTATGAAATAATAATTTGATGTTTGAAAAGTACTCGCTCGAATAATCTTCACCTCTTTTAATGAGCCTAGTCAATGTAGAGTCATTTTCAATACAAGTTGAAATCATAATACAAAAATAATAATTAGATTTCGAACCCAAATATGTTATTATGTTGAATTTCACCGTCGTTCCAAGTTCCGTAGGTACTTTACACCACTCAATGACCAGTCAAGACACAGATAGGTGAAACTGAAAATTTGTATTCCGGAAATAATGAAACATATATATGTACATCGTCTTTACATGGTTTTCGAATATTTCAATGTCAGCAAACTGTTTTTCCTTTATCAAACCGGAGTCTTTTCTACGAAGACTCATTTATATGAGTCTGAATTAGTTTTATTCTGCAGTTTTCATGCAACTTTGTATAATTTTACTGATGGTTGCACATTGTCCTCTCGTCGTTCATCTGTATAGAAAGGTGTTCGTTTAACTAAAGTCAGTGTGTTTTTCTCTTCATACTGATATCAAACGGTAGACCTCTTTTATTTCCCACTGAAAATCATCACACACAATGCTATTTGGTTCTGGTGTTAGGAAGCAGTGCATTAACTATTGCTTTTTTATTTGAAAAAAATACCATACTGTCAATTTACCCTGTTCTTCATCATGTAACTTTCAAGTTTGCAATAATTTGTGATGGCTTTACCATTCTGTTTTGAACATTTTAGAATCCACGATTTTCATTTATTGTGATATTGCCAACTGAACCGGGAAAACTCGAATATGCCGATAATGTATTACGTGGTGAAATCAAACTACCTCATTTAGTGAGTAAACTTGAAAGTAAACAAGTCGCTTTATCTTTACCGAAATTTCGATTGGATTTCTCAATTGATCTTATCGAAACATTGAAAAACATGTATATCACTGATTTGTTTGATTCTGCTAAAGCAGATCTTAGAGGTGAGTAGTGTATACAATTTTAATACCTATTTAGTACAGCACAAAACGAAGTTTGTTGATTTTATTTTTTAGCAAGCAATCTTTTAAGAAGCATTTTTGCAGACATTATTCAATGACCACAACCTAGTGTACTGTGTTAAATTCTGTGTCTTTTCTTATTTGACCGTTGTTAATTTGTAGGAATTACGGATTCTAAAGTACATGTACAAGTTCTTCAACACAGTGTTGCTTTAAAAGTAAATGAAGATGGTGTAGAGGCAGCAGCTGCAACAGTAATGGGTATTGGTCTCAGAAGTGCCAGACCTCCTCCCAGTATTCGTTTTGACGTTAATGAATCATTTATTTGTTATGTTTATGATAAAATACTAAAAACTAGTTTGTTTGCCGGTCGCATAATTAAACCCGTACCTTTAACGAACAATAAATGAATGAAATGTGAAGTATAGTCAAAATACGAAACATTCCATTACGGTAGCAACTATTGTACACTTGCTCTGATACTTTACAAATAATGTATTCACTACGTAGCTACAAATATATCCGTTTTAACGTATCTACTTCGTTTTTTCTTTCATTTTTAGTCTTATTTAGTTGGGTATTTAATTATTAAACGAAACGTATGCATATTATTCCATGTAACTGATTATTACATGCTCTTATGATTGGAAACGGATGTAATCCATATATCTCTGAAATGAAGGAATGTAAAAACAATAATCCACAATATATAGGGTTATGTGAAATAAAGTTAAGACGGTTGGTAAAAACAAAACAACAATTAAGGCTATATCGAGGCAATACGCACAGTATGCACACATGCCAACGAGAGACTGACCAGTTGCAGTCCTAACACATCGATGGGAAGATTCAAACAAACAATACTAAAATGAATTTAAACTTCACCCCATCGCACAAGCAAGTGGCTATCAGGACTCAGTGGCCGAGTGGATAACGCGACGGCGTTTGAAGCAATGGTACTGGGTTCGAGTCCCAGAGTGAACATCAACTCTGAGATGCAGGTACATCCATCTGACGAGTCCCAAATGGGACGAAACGTGCGTCCTGGATTCCACTGCTAGCCACTATTCATCTCTGCTTACTTAAATAACAAAGGTATGATTATAAAATCAAAATCGTCAATAAAATGAATAGTGACATTTTGATTTGAACCAAACATTAACATGATACACAGAAATAAAGGGATCAAAAAATGTGACGATACATTCAATGTGGAACAGTGACTTATTGGTAGTGAATTGTATACATGAGGGGTTTGACATCCATGCAAATACATACATATACTAAGGGTCTTATAAACGTATAATTTTGTGATGAAAAGAGTGCATAAACTACGACTAAGTTAAAATTTCACGTAGGACTGGTGGACAGTTTTAGTGTATAGATAGATGTTCACTGAATATTATGCGATCGAACAACGACAGCCATACCGCGAGATGGAATAAAATTAATTTCTCTGCCAAAATTTATATGGTCGTGCATTTATCTATTACAATACAAATACGCCGATTTTATTGAAAATCCAGTATAATGAGAAGACTGTCTTTTATCAATATTAATTTTCGAATTGATTTTATTCATAAATTTATGTTCATCCGAGATAAATTAGGACAAAATTGATAACATATGAAATCTTTCAGTAGGAAAAACTTACTTTTAATGCTTTCAAATAACCCAAACGTTACTTTTACATTATTTTGTAACGTGACTATGAACTCGTTAGATAAACAATCCCGAAAATAATACAGGAGAGTGAACTTCATAATGAGTTGTGAGCTACCCTTTTTAAAGTTTATTGGTTAAGGAGTAGGGTAGTGAGTTCAAAAGGATCAAACCCTTCTATATAAAATGATAAGCAAACTCAACAAAATGAAAAGGGATTTATGACACGCCGTATAAAATTTACTATGAATATTAAGTGTTTTTCCTCAAACATTTGTTAATCATGGATAGTATAGAAAGGCAAAAAGCCGGAAAAAAATGAGACTGAGAAAAGAAGCTGCAGGAAGGGATCTTACGATAGTAGTGATTCTTAGGGAGACAATCGAACTAAAGTCTCTTTGTGTGTGAAGGTAAGCAATTTAAATGTGTTGGGACAGCTTTCAAGGATTATGACGAAGCCTCCAGAGGCCCGAATGGAGCCGAAGAGTTTCCATCCGATTACATCGTGATAAGGCTTTCTAGAATAATAACGTGGTATACTACGACTGGACAGTAGTATAGAATGGGAAGATCTGAACTAACCTATGATTGCATACCATGACTATCATCATTGATGAAAAGTAGCATCCCTTTAACTATTACTGACAATAAATTTCGTCAATATAGGATGTGTAAAATAGAAAGTAGTGATGGGTGATGTTCGAAATATGATACTGATACACAACATGCTACGTGCTAACCCCTCGACTAACCACCTAAGGGAGAATACAAGAATGAGAGAGAGTATGTTGGGTTACCGAACAAAATGCACAAATACTCATTTATATATAAACGAATCCACCCCTTTGCAAATTAATCTATTACTAAGCTAACCTAGTACATCTATCCTGTATGTCATTTCTGACTGCCTTCAATTGACCTTCTCAATGGGCCCCTTCTGATTGGCTCATCATTTCATCATGCACAGAGCAAGACCTATCTGTCTCGCAGACGTTGTTATAGAACCCAATGTGCGTCTGGAACATCGCACCCAATCAAGACTCCTACCGGATTAATTCGCAACCTTGGATGGGTTATATCATTCAAATGCTTCCACAGTTCAAGTTGCTGTTCGGTCAGGGGTTCTGAGCAATCGATTGGAAACCTCTTGGTCGAACAAGTTCTATTTATCTATACAGATCCCTTTTCATTCAAACGAAACCTCTCTAAATTTACTCCTAGACATTTTCAGGTATTATTACCATTCGCAATCTAAGCTTCTTTACCTTTGATGGACAACTGATCAGTTAACTCTTCATATAATAGGGGAATATCAGAGCCACCTTCTAGAAGGGCGTATGTCTCCAAACTTCCTTTGGGGCCGCACAGCCTTATCAGAATGATATCCAAACAAACCTTTGATGAGTCCCCATCCTTAGCGAAATTTACCACATGTTTATTATCGCCATCAATATGTAAGAATGAATTATGCCGAACCTTGGAATTTTCAACATCACACTTTAAGCCCGAGTTTCATGACTTAGATATGTGACCTTTTCTCAAACACAGATGGCGTAGACCACATCTCCTTACGTCTTTTCTTCTTATTCGTACATTCACTTCTGATAACTTTGTACAATCTGAAATCTTGTGATCACCAAAGCAAAAGTCGCAAATTACAACATTGGCTGATTTGTTTGCCGTGACGTGTCCAAGTGATCCTGGCTTTTTCTTCCACAAAGGCCACCAATTCTTCAAAAGTCGGCTCCTTATCGGCCATCATTATCTTATCAGAGACTTCCATCCACTTACTTAGTAAATCCAGCTGTAGACGTGACATTATTATTTCCAGATTGTCCGTAGAGCTCATATACTTCATTTCCTTAAATGCTATGCATAAATTACGTAGCTTAATTGCAAATTCATTCAAACTATCGGCTGGTCCTTCAACAGATTTATGGTTGAGCAACTCAGTAATTAGTTCGCGAGTAGCAAGGTGTTTTTCATCAAATAGGTCAAATGAAATTTATTTAGCTCTGTCATAACTGAAATGACTAGGCAAGTAAATGCTAGCTTCAATAACCATTCTGGCCTTTCTTTACGACGGTATAACAGATACGACAACATTTAGTCTGCACCGAACAATTTACTCCCTACAATGCTAGTAAGCCGAGTAACTAAACGGTGGTATTGACCCAGTTGTCCATCAAAATACATCATATCAATCGTGGGTAAAACCACATTACTAACCAAGTATGCAATGTATCCTTTAATTCACCAAACCAATCGCCTTTTGAACTATTGAGTGGCTCCATTGACTGGTTGTAACAGCCAGCATTACAATCCAAATACTTTTCTACCTTAGTATTTATGTCACCCATGGGTAGCTGGTTATCTTCCTCCATAAACTTGCATTATAATTCACCATTATCAACCTCCTCTTAGTAATCTAACATCTTAAGCAGCCTTTCTAATTCAAGTCTCTTCTTTTATTTCTTCCCCCTGAGCAATGTCATACCTAACTTAAGTCTACATGAACTAAGTCAATCAGAATTCATACCAATAAGACTTACATCATGACGTTTATCATCGTTAACGACATACATATTGCAGACAGCTTTGGGAATCTCACCTTCCATTTCTGCATTTCCCTTCGACCTTTTCCTTATAGTATATCTTCGTTCCATAGAGTCAGGTATATTAGATCAAATTGAAGTTATTCCAAAAGGAATTCGAGTAAATTGCAACTAGAAATAATGTTTTGTGCAAAATGAACGTTCGAAGAAATTCAAAATATAAGGGATCCAAAATAAACCAAAGTTGAAAAACTTTGTTACATCCAAGATTTTGCTCTCGCGTCACTGTATGTCTATCTACTTGTAATTTACGAACCCGAAAATAAAAATAAAGCCAAACTCCAATTCAGGCACCAAAGTTTATTCGCAAATTACAAATAATCCACCCAAATATCGTTCTAATTATGAGTGTAACAATTACAAAACAAGCCTTCAATTTTCTAGATCCTCAGAGCGAAAATTCCCAAATACTAAACTAAAGACAAAGAGAAACCAAGATGCCCGAAGTCCATGGTATAAACAAACAAGTTCAGAAGTTGAGTAAAACAAATGCGTTCGAAAACACAGTGAAATTATTAATATTCAATGTGACAGTTTTTAATCGCCTTAATGTCTTCACTTTTCCTGTAACAAGCACTTGAACTCATAATAATAATTTTTTGACCTCATATTCTCTCATTATGAGGAAGAAATTCTAGAACGCAACGACACACCAAACTAGGTAACAGTAACCATGAGATTTTGGGTTTTAATTTCTGTATTGGTGCCAGTAGGCGAGTTTTACTAAATCTAAGAAACTAATCTCCATGGTTCAACGAAGACGTTTATGCTCTTCAGTGGATTGGTTAGGGTTGCTAAGCTAAGACAAAAAAGAACAGAAAAATGCACTTCTGAACTCCGTGAATGTCCATAATTGGACATAAATCGAAGCTTTTTAACGATTCTACGCGAAGTTCACAAATGCGATGTTTTTGATGAATTCCATAATTGCCCTTGATCGGAAACGAGAACAATCAGTTGATGACACTTGGATAGAATTGGGTTTTAATCACCCGTCGTTTTACTGATGAAAATTTGCGGAAATGTGTGAGTGCAGCACGCTTTGCGAACAGATACAAAATTCAGTAACGGTGACGTTAAATCATTGGGAATAGTTCGCGTTTCATAGGAAAACCTTAAGCATTATAGCTAATTATTGCCGTTGAAACATGTTCCTATCTTACACGTTGGAGACGATAGAAAAGAATAAATGCTTCTTGAACTCATGACATTGGTCGTTGGGCCTAGAAAACAGATGATGTCAAGGTCAGAAAAGTGAGACTTCTATTACGAGACATTTAAAAATTGTATCTTTTCAGGGCAATTTGTGGCCGGAATATTCGGGTCTCTAGGATATTTGCTATGATTCCTAGGGATACTGAAGTTAATTATGGCATTCCTGATACAGTCGTAAGCCCTAAGTTCGTCATTTGCTTGTCGTCGATGTTTGATTCCTTATAATGTAGATTCTTCTTTGTATTGGTGCTATAAATTTATTGGCAATGCTATTCCTGTCACGATTGTTCTGGGACTACTTAGAGCTGCTTATGTTACTATAAACTAATGTATTCATCAAGCCTTTTAATTGATATCCAATGTATTTGTTCTGTTTCGGCTTTGAACACAGATTTTTTTCATCATTCTGACTCTAATCTTTTGATCTCATTCTGTCTCACCGGTTATCTCTTCATTACCGGGCTTAACAAAACCTTATTATTGGCGTTTTGCAAGGGACTTTTTCTAGAAAAGTGGTAAGGAACAATATATTAGTAGATCCTCGATCTCAATCAATAAGTTTTTGTTCGGCTGTACCACTCACTTGATCTTGATTTTGTTTGGATTGGTAGCGTAAATCTGTCAAGGATCCATATCTCAATCATCACAGAGTCACTATTTTAGTCTGAAATGACATTTGTTACTAGCTAACAACTCGAGATTATCGGTTACCGAATATTCAACTGTACCACAAACAACTATTTCGTTCCCTATGCCTTTATACCAACTAAAATGGCAAAACTTTCAGCCCTTAGCACGTCAAGGATGTGGTAGGTTTACTTGACTCATAACTGAGTCCCTTGAAAGTTCCAAGAACTCAAGCATCCCTTGTCTAAGACACTTACAAACAAAGGATTTACGGAACTGCTTCTGTAACCATCAGAAAGTCGGACGTTGAAAAATTTGGATACAGTATCATTGTTCTAAATTTTTCTGAGGCCTCAAACCTGTATAATCCGTGTTCACTAATCCTTTATTAAAGATCGTTTTACACCGTTTTGTTCATCAAACAATGTGCACGGCATTAGTGCTCCAAACAACTCCCGCTACGTGGGACGAAGACGACTCTCCAGGATGCACAGGCTCCATAGACTCGTTAGAGACCCAGAACCAATTTTCTTAAATCACCTCTGACACAATACTAGTGACATGATTCAAACACCTAATGAATGCACCGCATTAGACAATGGTCATACATAGACGCAGATTTCTGCTTCCAGGTATTCACGTAACCAACTGAAGGAAAACAGAAAAAATTGATTTTAAACTAAGAGCTCGAAATCTTCGCCTGCTGGGAGAGGAGAATACATAAATGATGACCATATCACGTGTTCTTCATTAATTATAACCAGGGACTCCGAATTGAAATGAGATTTGTGTTGTAACTGGGTCTAATGACGTTTCAACACAACAGTAACTCAGCGCAACCAGTAGTTTATGCTTATCCACGTACCTTTGTGGTTCTGTTGAGTGTATTTTGAGTTAAGAAGAAATTCTATGACTGAACCAGAGAAATCTGATCCTCAGTCTTCAACTTCAACGAAAGTCCACTACCTGCACTACTCTGTTGGTTCTGTAGTCCGTAGTTCCGATACCAATTAAGACTTACACTTGTCATAATCTTGAGGCTCACAGCATAGCTGAATTATCTCTAAATAAAAGTGGTTTGAATCTTTTGGAGTAGGTACGAGTGAGTGCAATACATTGAGTATCGGAGCAGAGAATAAACCCTAAATACATAAACTTCATCATCTGAGATCGTAATATCTATAGTTCAGAAAAGTGCAAGACAGTATAATAATGCTATACAACAAACTGACCATCCAAAGTTATTGAGATAATACATATTACTTACGATCTAACGTTGCGATTCATAAGGGGATTTATCCGAATGTCTAGTTTATTTATGTCAGACTATCTCGAAGACTTAAAATCGTGCCGTAACGTTGAAACACCGACGAGAAAACCAGTTGAGTTATACTAGCTCGTTAAATAGATAGTGAATGCATTAGGTATTGTACATCGAAAACCGGGAATTGAATATTTGGTCGGCATGGTTACAAATATAGAGTACATGCAACCCGTTTGAAATTGTACACCAAAACTACTAGATTGTATTAACCTAACTCCAGTCTTACCTCTAGCTGTTGTAGTTTGCTGTTCTCATTTAATGTGAGTAAATCATGTGTGCTTACTGTATCTTCACAAAAAGTTTGTCGTCTTTGCTTTCAGATTTACGTACGCACGTTATTCTTCACGCTCCCCACTGCACACAACGTACTCTCAGGGTTGGGACAAACCGCTGCGTATTCGCACCTCATAAAAAGGCTTGGCGTTATTTCAGCGACCCGACTGAGCTGAACATATCACATACTATGGCTGAATTGTTAGCTCAGGCTGGATTATATATTGACGATTTTTATAAACTTCGAATAGTTGATCCTAGAGTCGCACAAGAAACAAACGAACTCAAAGAAGAATGTGAAAAATACCTTTCAAGTATGAACTGTTTTAATACTTTCAAACTCTAGTCATTATAAATAAACTTCTTCATGAATTAGTAGGTAAAGTCAGTCAATTATCACTGAAATGCACTATAGGGGACCTTTCTTCATGACAGTTGAAAGAATCGTCTTTTTTGTTCTACTATCACTACTAAGCAATATTGTGGCCACAAATGTAAGAGGGATTGACCCAAAATACGTTGATCTGGTACAATAGTGACGTAAAAGGCAAAGGTTTCTATTTATTGTTTAAAACACTTCAAGTCATTCACCTGATCTTGAAAATTGGACCCTAGTTTTGCTTCCATGCTCCCAAATGTACATATCTTTACATTGGTAGATGTGTCGATATCACGGTCTTCAGAAAGATCTGCGGTAAACTATACAACGGCTTCAATAGAAAATCGCTTAAGTGGACAGATAAAACCTATATTTCAGCAACGGACTGTGCGTTACGGCATACTAATTAGTGTTGGTGATGGACTTCTCATCTTTAAATAATTTAATGAAATAAATCAATCGATGCCACCTTCAGGCGTAATAAATCGTCGGAATCATTTACTTTTCAGCATTATTTGCTATCATAGTGATATCAAAAGACATGGTATTGGTTACTTCGCGGAATGCAGGTAATATTTTTAAAAATGCCACCATTTTCTATAGTCTTGTGAGAAAATCTTGAGCTACCAGGTAGGTTAATTACTGAAAACAACGAGTAACATCTATGGACAGGTTGGGACCTCCAAAGTTATACTACTACTCATATAATACTAAAAAGTTCTTGAAATATCACAAAGTTCCCTAAATGCTCATGTTCAGTTTCTTTAGGGTAGCTTGATCAACTAGATATGTGAGATTACTATTTTAAGAAAATGGTAAATTTTTTCCTAAAAATCAAACTGTTATGACATTTTATCAAGCGTTTGCTGAACGTGTGCCAGTGACAGATTCATACTTTTAAAGGAGTACCTGACGATGAATAAAGTACGTTCTCTTTGACCTCATATATGTATTTATTTTGTCTTTGGAAATTCCTAAATTTAAAGACCAGATAAGGTTTAAAATTTTCGAATCTGTATTAAAAATAAACATAAACAAGTAATTGGTGTTTTAGGAATTTGCACAGAAGTCTTATAAGATTTCGTTAGTTAGTTCAGGGTTATACCAACTTCAATTGATTCGTTTCGTATTGGCAATGATATGAAAATCTTTCATTGTATATTGTCTGGACACAGAAAAACGTTTGTCGTCTCAAAAATATAGAAAAGTACGGTCTTGAATTCAATTTCCTAATTGTGTCCGATATATCATCCTTCACTTGATCTTGCTTTAGCCAAATATGGTTTCAAATAAAGTCTTTTTGTTCGTGGAAAAATGCATTTGGTGGTCTTTAAAGACCTATATTTAGTTGTTAGCTACATTCCTCGTGAAAAACATTAAACGAAATGTGTCTGTGTCTAATAAATTTTTATTTCACTCAAAATATCATTTTAAAGATCCTCTTTTCAATCACTAACTTTTTAGAAATCCGTATCATGTTTCAATATATATATATATATAATGGCACAGTTTTAAGATTGGGTGTCAAAACCAGGACAAGTTAAAGTGTAATGGTTACTCTGGCAGCACTCATTTTCTGGTGTTTCAATTGGCTTTATGAAGATGTCGATAACAGTTGATCTGTCAGTGTTCAATCTATACAATTCCTTGCCAAAATTTAAACCGATTTCATATATAAACTTAATAACATTTACGACATCACTATATTCCCTGAAATAAACTTATTCTAAAAGTAGCTTCAAAGTCAGTCAAAATATGTGTTGACTATTCATTGTTTGTAAGCCTTATGATAACTTGAAATTAGAAGGTACTTTAACGAACTAGTATTTAATATCAATGGGTTTGTTTTGAAATGATGGTTGTTTAGTTTTTAATCGAGTTCTCGTCACAAACTGACATTAACGAAAGAGCATTTGGAAACTTAGGAATTATGAACATTTGTTTCTTTCTTTTCTCAAACTCCTCCACACTACTCATTTACTTCATTAACGTTAAAACCTGAAAACATTCACAATTTCTGAATAAATTATCTACTGTGTAGCTACTAGTGACGAGATATGAGATGGAATTTTGGATTCATGACCAAAATATTGACAGTAAGACTGATGTAATTGACAATAATGCATGATTATTGGGCAGTAATGGTAATCAACTGAGGGTGAGAAAGTGAAACACTCACCTATCACTCATTAGCCTAATTGTGTAATACCAGCCACAAAACATGTATGTCCTGAGTTAAATTCTCTGTATGGTTTATGGACTACGCTAATAAGTTTCAAACCGGAACAAATTATACGTCCTTTTTTTATTCTGTAATACTTTTCAAGGTAATATTCGTTATTGATAAAAACCAACTCCAAAAACTCCCATTATATTTCCACTTGTCCCTTACTTCAATCTCAAGTTCGGTGCTGATGGATGATAATATAGAATAAAATAATTTTAGTGTATTCAATGCTAAACTCTTACTTCGTTTTGAATTTCTTTTCTAGAAATGACCGACTTTAAGATGATTATTGGAGAACTACTCAACTTGATCAGCTCCGTAGCTGAAAAAGTTGAATCGCGAAAGCTAAAAGTTTGTTTTAATAAGGAATAAATATTCATATACACATTTATTTAGGCAATTGGTTCAAGAAACCTACTTGCCTCCATGGAAAAGCAAAGAGAATTACAACAAAAACACTTGGAATCCCAGATATTAGCCAAAAAGAAAGATATAGATAGGTGAGTTGTTCTTATTATACTCAGATTGTGGGTACCAATTGAATCTTGGACCGCGCTATTTGTAACCAGTTAGGTGTATATATCCATAATTTCATTGACATTTACAGTGAGACCCGAACCCATGACTCACCTCACAATACATGTTATTCAACATGCTACTGATGTGTGGCTAGTAAGAGCAAAATATGATTGGTCACTGAGAATGAGCAAACAGACCCAGCTTACCTACTATTAAGTATGTAATTTCCTTCTTATTATTGATTTCGACCCTGGACTCACGGATTATAGACTGTTTGTAATTGTTTTCAATAAAGTATTGTCTGGCCCTTACTCTATCTCTCTATTTTTGGACATGAATTACGTATCTGATATAACGCGACTGAGTCTGTGTATAACATGTCAAATGAGTATCCAGTCTAGTGGTGCTATAAATCCCGGTCACCAATCTTTCATATTATCATATAATAGCAGTGTATCGTGGCGAACAGAAAATAATTTCTATTTCTACCGTTATATCTGCTACTTAATCCAGACAAATAATAATTTGTTCAACAGGTATGAAGTTATTTCTAAGGGTTTGTACAGTTACTTTAAATGATCCGTCAAAAATGACGTATATGGATGCTAAGCAGATCTTCGTGATAATGACTTTTAAACCGTACATTTTCAATGCACTTAGATCTTACGCCTGACTTTAAAATTTTATACTCGACTAACGATTATACGATGTCTTACACATCCTTAACAAAAAGTATTCCGTAGTGTTTAAATGTTTTTACCTGAAGAAAAATGATGTTTAGGTATTATTAACAGATAAATAAAGCAGTTTAAAACTAGTACAAGAGAACCCCATGCCAAGAAAATGTAGAAAAATAGTGAAATGAACAAACAGCAACCATAAAAAAGCTATTAACAAGAACTGGAGAAAGTCAGTTAACGAAGATCTCTGGATTACTATGATTAAATTTGAATAATCCCAATGGCCTTTTATAATCTATAAATGGTAACATAATGGGTTTTGGAGAAGGGTAATGACAGCAACTTCTTGTTGTTTTTAGAAAACAGATAAAATATGGTTAACAGTGAAATCCTGGACACATGTTTTGTCCTACTCGAGAGTCGCCAGCTTCATTCACTTGGATCACAGAGTTGGTGTTCACTCCGTCTTTTAAACTCATTACGCTTTACTCCAAACACTCATCATGTTATCCACTTAGCCTTGAGTCCAGATACCCAGTCACTTATGCAACAAATATGAATTTTAACTAAATTTCAGTAGTTTGAATTTTCCCGTTGGTGATATTTTGACTGAATTTCGGTCAGTTTTACGACATAACCTGCGTCTTGGATTCTGCTGTTAGCCACATCGTATCCATTCTATAAAAAATTGTGATATCATGGTTAGACAGAGGCGATCTGAACAGGATGCGCATATACTGACTAAGACTGATCGGAAATAAGTCAATATTAAAAACAGGATAATCCGAACTATTATATATCTTAATCGGTTCAACCACTCCATTACGTACAATCCTAATTCGCTTAATTTGTAAAGATAGTACAATTTTAGATTTACATTTGTTGATCACCGAGTGAAAGCTAGTAACATTTTCATCCAGTCCTTACTGTTAGTTGAATTTTATTCATCGAGTTGGAATAAAGTCATTACTCTGAATGAATCAATTTCACGTGCTCTACTTTTTTCTGCTATTAATTAGTTTGGGGTGATAAAGTGGAAGCGATCGAGATTGGGTGATGCATCCCACGGAAAGTGTCAGTTCTGTCAAGATTGAAAATACATTGTGATGAAAAGGGCAAAACGATACGAAACACTGTTCTAGGGATCTCTACTATATGACATTAAAATTGACTTTAATTTTACAACTGTTCTTTTTCAAAGTAATATTTGTGTTATTGTATGTAGTCTTGATCAGGACACTGTGAAGGAAAATGTTGTCATAAGTGTTATGTCTGAAACGTTAGTCAACATCACTTGTTCGACCCACCAATCAGAATTACAATCATAATTTTTCTGCTCTGCGTATGCCCCCAAATGCCCTGGTACGGTCGAGAGTGGGGAGAGTCCGCTCTCCCTCTCGAAATGCTGTTACATGGTCATGCGTATATAGCCTCTGCCACGGAAGTCCTACTCACTGCCTTCCCGTGGCGTTACTGTTGTTTACGAAATTGAGAGGACGAAAGGCGAATGTCCAGCGTTTTAACCGGGTTGGTGGACACTGCGAGTTCACCTAGGGGAGTTGGAAAACCCTGATTCCAAACCAGTGGTGCACATGGACTCCAGTATCCTGAGGGAACAAATGGCGTATGAATCAATCGTTGGTCACTGACTACCATGGAACTGTACCTCCTCACGATGCTCCACTGCCTCGTGGATCAGATCTTTAGGTCAAGGGCTCGGGGTGTGGTCCCCTAAGAAAACCACCTGCTTCAGTTTGGGCAACTGGGCAGTATTACACCCCTTACACAAATCAAATAAGATTTATGAGACGCATATTTATCTGGTGCTTTTTTGTACCAATATTTATGTGTTTAAATAATAATAATAATGCTCTGCGTATGCTATTCCTTCTATAATTTAGCGTCCCCAGTTTTGACTAGTGATACAATCCGACTGAAATGACAAGCCTTGAACTAGTGTAAGCTTAATTCCTACTGATCCGCCTATACCCACTCCTTCTTCTATCCTCGACTTTCAATCAGAAAGGAAGAGACAACAGCAAACCTACTATTATATTACAAGCGCACATAAGTTTATGGAAAAACATACCGTACTGCATCATATCAAAGTAGAAAACTATGATGATACACAGACATCCTGATAGTGGAAGTGAAACCAGAAACTTTGTGGATGATTGATTAGCCATAAATTAAAAATCGTAATACATGTGGTAATAGTTTGTTTTCCAAATGGAATCTTGCGATAAACGGAAATTAAAAACATAGTATTCTAGTTATTGTGTAATTATTTGGTAAAACCATATACAGTAAAACTCCATAAAACAGTTTTGAGGGTTACTATTTATTCAGTCTTCATTTTGTTACATCAATAAGAACGACATTTCATTAAAACTAAACGAACGCTTGTTATAATAAGACTTATGGGGGACGAGGATTGTACCGATCATCGGATAATAACAAATTTTTTTTATCTGCTATATCAGCCTAATTAAATTGTTAATGGAACTTATTAACTCTGTGATAGGTTTGATATTCTCCTTATCTACTTTGGTTTGCACAACTGAGTAGCATCACCAATCCACATACTTTTTGGTTTATTTCAAAGCTAAATACACTAATTTGAACTTCATACACGAATTAAGTAACTTACTCTAGCAATAATAAGAATAGATTTATAGAAGACTATTAAACGAGTCACAGCCATTCGTTTAATATTTTAAGGAATATTGAAAAAAAACTTAAATGATAAAAATAGCCATGAGAATTTATCTATTATAGCTTGACATTTACTGTCCCATTTGAATATAAAACAGTGTGCATTTATTTATATGATTGTATATTGTCAATTTATCATACGTTAAATACAAGCAAATTAAACATACTAGAGAAAAATAATAAATTGAAAAAAGGAGTAGAATAAATAAGTGAAACTAGACTATCCGATTGTAAGTTGTGAAACTAGACTATTTTTAAGCAAAGATAGATAGTGGCTAGCAGTGGAATCCAGGACGCGCGTTTCGTCCTATTTGGAACTCGTCAGCTGGATATATCTGCATCTCAGAGTTGATGTTCACTCTGGGACTAGGACCCAGTACCTTTCGCTTCAAACACCATCGCATTATCTACTCAGCTACTGAGTCCTGATACCCACTTGCTTGTGCAATGGGGTGAAGTTTAAATTCACTTAGTATTACTTGTTTGAATCTTCTCATTGATGTTTAGGACTGCAACTGGTCAGTCTTTTATTGGCATATGTGTATACTGTGCGTATTTTTCCCTCGATATAGAATAAATAAGTGAAACTAGACTATCCGATAGTTAGTTGTGATACTACACTATTTTTAGTTCACATGCCGGTTTATTTATTCTACGGCCCACATCACGGGTTAACGTTAGTTTAGTAACCATTGAGAACCAGTAGACATTGGACAGATGTTTCGTCCTAGTGTGCGACTTCCCAGAAATGCACATTACCGATCTAACTGGAAATTGAACCCAGGACATTCGGGCCTCACAGAGAGAGCTTGACCTTTAAATCTCTCAGTCGATATCTAATCGTTTCTATGTTTAACATTTATCGACTCAAGATATAGTATCGCAATATTTTACGTCGTTGGCAGATAACTATCTTATACTAAATAGTTCTGAACTCTACTGGTTACAACCTCTTAAAAGAACTTTAGAAATCACCTCTCAAAACTAGTCACTAATGCACGCATCATTGTTATTATCATGAGAGGTCTGTGAAGATTTCTGAAATTTAAGATCTATATCACAATCAAACCCTAGGCAACCATTGAAAACCAAGATAAACTGGACAATTGTTTCATCCTAGTATAGAATCAGTTTGAAAAGTAGACTACAATTCAACAACCTCAATAAATCTCCTATACCAACCACTAATTATCTATTATTCAACCTTCTGCTGTGTTAAGAGCCGACAGAGTATTATCTACTTTTATTTTCCCGATCTAACTGTAAGTTAAGCAAAGATGGATAGTGGCTAGCAGGGGAATCCAGTTTGACGCGTGTTTCGTCCTATTTGGGACTCGTCAGCTGGATGTACCTGCACCTCAGAGTTGATGTTCACTCTGGGACTCGAACCAAGCACTGTTCGCTTCAAACACCATCGCGTTATCCACTCAGCTACTGAGTCCATCTTTGCTTACAAATTTTTGGGAAAATAAATAACGAGATCTTATTATTATTATTGTTATTATTATTAGATTGAATGTTCAATTAGAATCATTACAAAAAGAAGAAGCTGAACAAACAGAATTTATTGAACGTTTTCTTATGGGTCGTTAAATTGTTCTTGGAATTTTATTAGTTATTTTATCCTAATTTTGAAATTGTTTAGTAGTATTACAAACTAATTTAAATTATGTAGTATTCCTAAAGTTAATAAGAAATAAAGTTAAAAAAAAAATTTGCAGAATAAAATTGTTTCATTATATTTCAAGGTTACTTATTACTTGCTTGGGTCTTCAAGTAACATGAGTAATATTATTGTATAAAAGTTTTACCTACCGTATTCACTGAACTTTGGTTCGGAATGATACAAAAAACAAGAAAAGCAAATAACGTATTTAGTACAATAGTGTTTATATGTTGAAGATGAAGTCATATAAAGAAGGAGGAGAATTTATAATTGACTAGGTATGAAGCGAGAGTCCTGGATTCCACTGTAAGTAACTTTCTATCTATTCCATAAAACCTGTGACATGATGGTCAGATCGAAGTTCTCAGCACAAGATGCACGTATAGAAACTAAGACTTACCAGAATTCCGTCAATATATCAATGACGAGATAATCTAAACCACTGTATATTAAGATAAAACTCATACTCGTTGCACAATTGGGTTTCTTTCCGGGCTCCGTGGCCAAGTGGATAGAGCATTGGGTGCTTGAGAGACTGAGTTCGAATTTCGAATTGAGCATCAACTCTGGGACGCAGGTACATTCAGTTGACGAGTCCCGAATAGGGTGAAACTCGTGTGCTGAATTACACTGTTAGCCATATTCCATCTAACTATATAAAGAGACAATGAACAAAATACAATCTCTGATACATGAATGATAATCGGACCAATTAGTTGACTTAAATCCAAGTTAACGTCAGCAGTGAATGTCAATGAGACTTGTTTTATTTAAAATCATAAAATACAATAAATAGATTATGTAAATTTACCAAACAATCAGAATGTATGGAATAATAATTTAGAGGACAAATTTGAAAGACAACTGCTTAACTTACAAAGAAGAGGAAAGTGAAAAATAACATAATGAATGAAACTTATGATTTGTAAAAATTAAAAGATTCTCTTGAACCATCGAGAAATAAGGGACTGAACATAGTCCTTTTATACACAGGGATCAGGTTTGAGGTGGTGAGTTGATATAGCTTTAGTTGTGCACAAAATTTTAATCCAGACTCTCTTTAAGTCTTTTAACTCTGTCGATGATTCTTGTGGTGGCAAGTGAGCAGAATGGACCATATGTTCAGGGACTGAACTTTTCATTAACTTATATTCTACTTTAGATAGGCATGCAGAGAAGTGCTTGGATATTTGTTTAGCAAGTATACGCTTTGTATGATCAATGTAGCTTGATTTAAAATAGCGAGTAACATTTCTTCGAGTGAGGTTCTTACCGGATAAAATAATTCAGATTTCAGATAAATAAAAGGTCATTCACAGTGATCTAGACGGTCAGTTCTTAAGTATTTCTGCTACTGTATTAATGATTATCAGAGGCAGTCTACAACTCATAATATTAACTTCTATAGAAAGATTACTTAAAAAATTTAACATGTATTCTAAAGTGCATTAAGCAAGGAATATGAAATAGTTGTGCTGTCACTTAGCCATATAGAAAATTACCTTACTATTATAGTCCCGACTTAAAAACTGTTCCTCTACTTTTAATCAGCTGATAATCACTCTTTAAATGATGCACTGTGAATTCACCTTTATATGCTTACTGAATGATTTAAACAGTTTTGATATTTCAATACAATGTCCACTATTAGGTAGACGGTTGCATAACTATGTTACTGAAAAATTGCGTCTTAATAAAATGAGAAACAAGTATCCACCTATCTTTATCGTTCTATTGTGCTACAAGGATATCTGAGGCAATATTCGCGATTTCTTGTTAGCATTACTAAAAGTAATTTGGTGAGGTGCATAAATAAAATGATATGTGAATTAGACGGCAATCAAAATCTGAAACAGATTCGCTAATCAGGATCCTGGTCTTAATTTATCTACTCCTTGTTTACTGTGTTGTCTATCTACTAGCTTCCCGAGCTTTGACCAATTATACGCTTTGAATAGCAATGTGGATTCTGGATTGAGGCGAAATAATCTTAACTACGACTGGTATACCTTCACGAATGCTTTCTCTACTCAGCAGTCTAAACGAGAAGACACACCAAGCAAGACTCCATTATTATTTTTCAAGTACACATGCGTTGATGTACAGGCATCATACCATTAAATAAAAGTCACAATTCATGCATAGGTGAAAGGTGGCAGCGAATAGGTCAAATCACGAATAGATGGTTAACAATAGTAAGACAATTGTTAATAAATCAAACGGAAGCTTACAATAAATGGAATAAAAAATATAGTATTCCAGCTATTTATTCATAATGCAGTAAAAATATATAGAATGATAGTCCATAATGTAGTTTCGGAAACTGTAAATTCTTTGATTTTCTTTCGGTTGCAACAGAATGGAAATCAGGAAAGTGTACATTTTGTTGATATTATCAATTCTGGCACCAAATATAATGAACAAAGAATCATTTTGTCTAAAATATTTGATTTTATTATCTTTACTACTAATGAGTAGCATAGAAAATATAGGAGAGTGATTATAAGCAAAGATGAATAGCGGCTAGCAGTAGAATCCAGGACGTGCCTTTCGTCCTATTTGGGACTCGCTAGCTGGATGTACTTGCATCCCAGAGTTGATATTCACTCTGGGACTTGGATCTAGTGCCGTTCGCTCCAAACGCCAACCAGAAATTCACTTGGCTACTGAGTCCAGGTAGCCACTAGCTTCTGCAATAGGGTGAAGTTCTAATTCATTATTGTATTGGTTGTTTGGATCTTCCTACTGATGTTTGGAGCGAACGGTACTGTGTTCGAGTTTCAAAGTCAATATCAACTCTGGGATGCAGGTATATCCAGCTGACCAGTCCCAAAAAGGACGAGAAGCCCATCCTGGATTCCACTGCTAACCACCATCCATCTTTGCTTATAATGCTTGTGACTTAGGGAAATATCGAGGCAATCCGTACAGGATTCACATATGACAATATATAACTGATCGATTGCAGCTATAAACATCAATGGGAAGATTCAAACAAAAAGTACAAAAAGTGAATCAATAAGTGATTGTCATAATATATGGAATTCGGGAATTTATTTCAAACAGGCCTCATGGTGGCCTCTATTTTATGCACTGATGATGCATCCATACTTGGACCAATCTATTGATGTGGTTGCTCATAACTTGTGTACCAGGAAAATTATGATAGCTAATGTTCAAACAAAGGGTCTTGTCAGTGAAGTTCAAGGTTTCCATTAAAATTATGGGAAACTTTCATTTCACAAGGTGCAAATGGTAGATCAGCTGGCTTCAGATTTATAATCTACAGTAATAACCCTGTGCAAAATACATCTTAATCTACCGGAAGGATTCTAGTTTACAATGATCAAAGGAACGATTTGTAGGGACTGACTTCAACAATCAAGTAGTTAGTAGAAGAAATAAAAAAACGCTAAATGATTTGAGTGTGTGAAAGTTATTGAGTAAATGTGAAATTAAGTATTTTCCCCTTTAAATTTACAAGTCAAACAGTGTAACCTGCATATGACTCCTTGAAAAGTCCCAACTAATACTCACTAAATGAATATTGCCTGATCCAACTATTTTAAAGCTGCATTACATAACCTTATCGTAAATATTTCTCTTCTTAGTGAAATGATAGGTGAATTACAAATGGGACTCGTTTGTTTAAGATTTCTCAAAACTCTTCATATCAGAGGGGAAATACGTTAGTTAACTGGAGGCGGTAAAGCATAAAATCTATAGCCCTAGGTTTTATGTCAAGTGGCACTTGTCAGCAAGGTGTACCTGAATTCCTAAAGGAAGTGATGCCATCTTTGTGTGGTACAACATGCAAGATTTAGGTTTAGGAATTAGATTTCATCCAATCGCTGCTAACACCTTATTATGTTTATTTTGTATTAATATTATATATATATACATATATATATATACCCATTCATCTGGTAAGTGATCTTGCCTTAGGTTTTTAATCATACCCAGACTTGTCTCAATAATGCACTCTCGTGAGCAGCCATTACCCAGTCACACTTTATATAATCTATTAATTAGCATTCTATCCATTTATTTTGGCAACCGAAAGTTTTATCTTGTCAATTATTAGTAGAAAAACCTCCACCCCATAACACTTTTTCATTTGAGCTAGTATCACTTAGCTTCATAGCATGAGATTCTATCAGTGAGAGATTTAGGTAGCGACTAACTTCCTGTAGGACTGAGATAATTACAGGTGATTAGTGATTGAGTAGTGACCAATGTCATGTTTGTCTAGTACTTTAGGATCGATCCAGTCCTATTGATTAAACTTCAATGTGGTCACTAGCTGGTGAAATACATTGGTCTCTTAATAAATTTATCTGCTAGAAAGATAATATTTAAATTTAATTGATAAGTACTAAGTTTTGGAAAGATAGCCAAGAATAATGTTAGTGTTGAAGACAATGTAATTCAAACGATTATCAAAAAGTATCTTTCGAACTATCTTAACACTTATCAGTATATTAGGTTGTGGAGATTGCTGAGTTGTATTAAGATCATGAACTGATTTACGTTAAACAATCATTGAAAACCAGGAAGCACTGGACAGCTATTTATTCCGAGTACGGGACTCCTTAGTAACGATGCATTCATGATCTCACCTCTAAGGAGTTTTATTTAGCTTCGTAGCTTCTGACATATACTTCTCAATCCATTGGTTTGTAAAATGTCTTTCTAAAGTAAATGCTTTCATCCTTCTTACGACCTATTGTTGCACTATATTGTCTTTAAATTAGCAAATTAACTCTGATATCATGACGTCTTGAACAACTTGTTCTAATATATATCTTGAAGAATCTATTGAACTCCATAGTGAATTCATGTGAATTTTTTGATCATTTATGAATTCGTCATAGACTGGACAACAGTATCTCTTACTGATACAATAATAAATAAAGTACTATGCAATATATGTATTTTAATTAATTTAATTAGAATTGATTAGTCATTGTTTTATTTATCCATCTATATATATATATCTTTTTTTTCACCATCGGACGCTAACCTTGACCCTTGAACGCCTACAGATTCTCTTAATTAACATACCTTTAGTTATCGTATTCAACTTGGCTGTCATTTTATTCAGTAGTTAGTTAGTTTTAGTCAATGAATCAATAAACGATGTACAACTATACGATGTACAACTAAGTTACTGTATTATTCTATGATATAGTTTGTGCATTTATTCAGCAAAAACAAAAATAAGAATCTTTGTGACTTATTTTCGAAAATAAAATAAAAGTTGGGTTTTTTTCGATGTGAAGAATTCATATTCTTAATTATTTATTTTAAATAACAAAGATTTTTTAGTGTAAATCACTTACTGATCTTAGATATTAAAGGCCTGGAAGCATTAGATAGACATTTTGTCCTAGTATGAGATTTCTTAGATGTGCTTACCAATGCCTCTACTGTGGCCTGTTTAAACATCTGGGCTACCTGTTCCTGTCATCTAGATATTTCAACAAGTTATCTAATTTTGTTTGTTTTAATATATCATTATGCCTATTAATTGCACAACTTATTCAGGTGCGTTTCTGAAAAATGTAAGACCTTTCGCTGTAAAGGCTACAGTAGGCCTAATCAGAGATATCGTGGTTGCTGGCAATATGCAGCGAGAAGAATGTACATTATTCAGATGGCGATTGACTGAACTACTAAATTCTAACCGGCGATCACTCTATATTTATCTTCAGGAAGAACGAAGAAGTAAGAAACGGAAACTTGTTGAAGTACTTTGTGCTGAGAATTCCATATTGTACCAAAAATATAATATTGAATAAAGCTAATAATAATAATAATGTTAATAATAATAATAGCGATCGAACCCAGAACCTTTCGGTCTCCTGTGCGGACACTTAACTTCTAGACCACTAAGTTGGCATTCGTGGCGGTAACACCTAACTGCATTCAATTTAAAAGATAAGAGTTTTGTAATCTCCACATACATGTACACCAGTAGACTAATAAACTTTATGTTAGAATGTGTATTTTTTATTAACTACTGAATTGTTTTAAAATCGGAAAGGTACATAACCAACTCATTCATTACAGGTTTTTGTTGAAACTTTAGTTACATTCTTTTATTTACCATTATTGTACTTACTAGAAATAGTTATCGAACAGTATCTCTTCATTTTATAAGAGTTTGTTGAGGATAATTGATATCGTGTCTGATTGATTAGATCTAATCGGTTAATATCTAAATGAAATGTGCAATGATATTAAGATGATTAAGCCAGTGATCATGTTGCAAACTTTCTCAGATGAAGTTCATCATCAATAAAAGTGATTTGGCTCACATGACATTGGTCACTTTTCGGTTATCAATCAATTTTAAATACATCTGAGTCATTCAGGAGGTCAGCCACCACCTGTATAGTTTAATGTAACGTCTCAGACTGTCAAACTGGTCAATATGGGAAGCATTAGTTCCCTTGGGACTACATATAAACCTTACCGAAAAGTACCAAACAGCGCAAAACCTTGGTCACCCAAGGTTTTCTGTGGACTACCTCCAACCACAACTTTAATTCCTAAAATAGTACATGCGAAGTCCAGTCACTTAGACTAATGACCATACTGCAACTCAGTCGACAGAAGTCGGAGGAAAAAGGATCGACATACATGTTATTGACTACTACTCAATGTTTAATCGGTTGTAAACTAAATCATTAGAATTTAGTAAATAGTAAGGACGGATCAAGATAGCATCAGACATTAAACAGTAGTACATCAGTGTAATTGATTACCTTAAAATATTATTTAATCATAAAAAAAGATAATATAAATGGATACCACATAAAATCATTATGGTGTTAAATAAATTAAGCCATTAAGCTTAGTTAAAGAAGCAGCCATGAATTACTTATCCTTCAGGAATGATACAGTTGATTTTTTCATTATAATTTTATATAATCTTATTCGATAATTCAGCTATACTTTAACTTGTCAGTCAGTATAATTTTTAATGATACCAACCGGAAACAGTAAGTATTGCCATTTAGTTAGATATTAACACCATTGGATGCCGGCTTAGCGGTCTAGAGGTTGAGCGCTCGCACGCGAAACTGATAGGTCCTGAGTTCGAATCTCGTGAGGTGGGATCGTGGATGAGCACTGCTGAGGAGTTTCACTATAGGACGAAACGGCCGTCCAGTGATTCCAGGTTTTCCATGGTGGTCTAGCTTCAATTAATTCATGCCATTTAGTTAACATTCAATTAAAGCGTTTAAATATTACATTTTAATTCATTCATTCATGATAAGACTAGTACATTTGTTTTTCATACGGCTATTTGTTCTATTTAGTATTCTGTGAACATTTTGTTTTAATGAAATAAAGTTGAATAAATGAAGAATCTCATTCAGTCTTGGAATCTATTCAAATCGGAATATTTCTATATTAAATTTTTGGCTGAATTACGTGATCAGTAACTATTAATCACAATAGAGCATTAAAAAAAAATAATGAAAATGAGTCATCGATCATTGGATAAAGCTATTTAAGTAACTTTGTAGGTTGTTATTGAGTTCACAAACTGACCTTAGAAAAGTACTGAGAGTCTAAAATCACTGGAAAGGTATTCCATTTTACCATGTGACTCTTCAGAAATGATCAGTACTCAATAGTAAATAATCTCACGAAGTAGTTCTGGAATTATAGTGAGTAGCCTCGATCAGTGGAGTTCAACCGTATTGAGTGTAAGGAAGTTCCTCAATGAACACAACTAAATTGGTCGAGCAGTATCGTGAATTAACTGAATTCGGATATATACACTGTTAAATTTTGGTATTCGGATCTAAAGGTTAAGAGTTTGCGTGCGAGTTCAAGGATTTTAGGCTTGATGCTCGATGATATAATCAGTGTGTGCTGCTGAGGAGTCCGGTACCAGAACGAAACAGCGCTTCAATGATTTCTCATTTTCGATGGATGATTAATAATAGATCAGCCTGTGATATCAATAAATGTTTGCCAATACCTGTGTATAAGAACGAAGTATTAGTTGATCAGTGGAACGTGTACAAAACAACACAATGTTCCACATTTGTGGAATGTTTTGTCTTTAAAAAAATTGAGGATTAGTTCATTAAGCATATACTTATGCAATACTCAGCCTTAAACAGTTTGAAATTATTGCTTAAAGCATGAAGTGACTATCTGATAATGTTCCTACTTTATCTTGATCAAATTTTTCAAACTTATCAAACATCCTTGGTATTGTTTGGTCGAATCTTCCCATTAACGTTTAGGACTGATGAGTCCCAAATAGGACAAAAAGCGAGGCCTAGATTCCACTATTAGCCATTATTCATCTTTGCTTATCAAACATTCATCGAAATAAACTTAAACTCTGGTTAAAAATGTGTAATCAGTGATCCAATTATTAGGAATGTAACCGACTAAATATCTGAACGGATGATTAACTCACATTTAAATTATAAGAATCTGCTAAGTGGTTAACTTCAATTTTCTATTTCATCACTCTTATTAGATTTATATAAATTATCTATAAGTTCTTTTCTCTTTTAGTTCTTGAGTATCATGAGTTTCTCGTAAGTCACTAAATGATAATTAGTTATAAAGAACGAAATACTGACGAATAAGTTTCAGTTCCTAATACTTCGTGGGTGTATGAAAATACAAGTTTGTTAATTTATGAGTAATAGAGTTACAAATATGTTGTTACTACCATTCAACTTTAGAAAATCTATAACATATCTCAAATGTAACACCTAACTTCTTGTTATCTATAACTCGCTAGCGACTTTCCTCAACTTTAGTGTCCTAGAATTGTGGCATAAACAGTCACTGGTGGAATCAGCTTAATCGAGGGGAACACAGGACTTTACTAATCATATTTAATGATAATCGTAAATTAATTAACATTTACAAACGTGAACTACTTGGTTACGAATCGATAATTATTTTATTTCGTAATAGATGACAATTTCCCTCTTGATATTTTGAGAAATAGTGGATTTACATGA
Source organism: Schistosoma mansoni (assembly GCF_000237925.1). NCBI lineage: Eukaryota > Metazoa > Platyhelminthes > Trematoda > Strigeidida > Schistosomatidae > Schistosoma > Schistosoma mansoni. The sequence continues at coordinate 8,474,033 of NC_031495.1, forward strand.
CTGACAAATCATATACTCGAACGAAATGAAGTCAAAGTGAAGTTTATCCGAAATTACTCCCCTAATTAATGTCTTTATATTAAATATAGTTTAGTTTCATATTCCGTACGATTAGCAGAACTGTTAGGATGTTAGATAACGAATCATAGTTTGAAAAAAGGTACCCATTCTATAATCAATGGGTGAAACAATGTTGATTGGACAATGTTGACATGAAGTTTTTATTGTCTTCCTAGACAATATCCTAAACGTTATTGCTATAATGATGTCTAAAAAGTCAGTAAAGATTCCAAATTTAAGACATTTATCTCAGAAAACACAAATGATAAAAACAACGAAGTAGAAAATTATATAATCGTTATCCTTTATTGATACACATCAAATGTTTATTTCTCTCTAACAATTATTAATCTTTAAGAGTTGAGATCATGAGTCAATTGGAGCTAGACCACCATGGAAGACCTGGAAGCACTGGACGGCCGTTTTGTCCTATTATAAGACTTCTCAGCAGTGACTTCAACTATATAAAATTACTAAAATCTCCACAAAACCCCCTTCTGATATACATATATGCCTTTATTTTATTTAAAAAAGATAACTATATAATCCGCCTTTATATTTAAAACGATAAGTTAAACAAATCAAAGGAAAACTTTGTTGGTCTGTATTACTTAACTCTAATGATTAGTAGAATCAATTATTATTTTCTAATAACACATCGTCCATCATAAAACTAATTACGTAACAGTTTGGAAATCCTGAAGTAATTATAACGATCGATCGAGTACTAATTTTTTTTAAAAAGACTATAGGGGTTCTATTTGTTATGGACAATGAATGTTTTTATTCTTCTCTTATCTTCTCATAGGTGATTAAAATATTTAAGTATGTTAATTGCTGAAAAATTCCCATTATATTAAAACACGGTTGAAGCAACTGCTATTGAGATGATAAAAAAACAAGAGCTTTGCATCCAAAAGAAATATGTTCAGATGCTCCTTTTATCCGACTCACTGGTTTATCGATTAAGTGCTCTAGCGCGAGACTGGTAGGTCCTGCGTTCTAATCTCGAGAGGTGGGATCGTGGATACGCACTGCTGAGGTGTCTCACAATAGGATGAAACGGCCGTCCAGTACTTCCAGGTTTTCCATGGTGGTCTAGCTTCAATTGACTCATGATCTCAACTATATAAAAATCATTTTTATCAATGAAAATACTGATTAGAGGGAAAGAGAGAGAAAGAGGATGAGTAGATTACAACCTATACTATCCTAGTCATTTACACTTAGAAATATAACTCTTAGATAATTCCATTACATCTTACATCATTATTCTGTCACGTAGACAAGTTCATAATTACTATTATTATCATTATTATAGTATATTCATTGTATTTATTTAATAATGAAGGAATTGTATAGAAGGAATTGAATAATAGAAAGCAAACAAGGAAAAAGAACAACAAAAAGCAAAAAAAAAAAGAAGATAAGACAGTCAGTTCCCTAAATTACAAAAAGAATAATGAACTAAATCTACATTATGAGCATGTATATACATGAGTATAGCATTGCCTTATTATAATATAAATCTGTATTCTATTCTATTGTGTGAACTAAAATCATACATAGTTTATTATTATTATTATTATTATTATTATGTATCTATGATAATATAACAGATGTTTATTATACCCATATATAGAAGTTATGTTAGAAATTAAACTATCTTTTATATATATATATATATATCATAACTTATTGTTCAATGTATTCAATAGGGCAGTATTTCTATTCTCTTTTGTATCATCTTCTCCTTTTTCTCATTTCTATCATTGCTTACTTGATGTGAAGCAAACACTTGCTATACATATGTATGTTCGATAACATGTATTGTGCTTTCAATGAATTATATTGTACAGATTTTATTTATTATTCAGGTTTGTCTTTTTTTTTTCGTCGTATATCTAAAACTTCCTTTTGTTTTAATTACAGTTAACAAGAAAGATTGATACAGTTTGAAACAGAGAAGAATCTTCATTATATATATGTATATATATATGCTTAGGAAATCTTTTCTTTTCCCCTTTCTATTTTATTGTCTATTGTTCTCTCTATTCTACTCAATAATGTTGTTTTAAGAAGAAGAAGAAGAAGAAGGAGGAGAAGGAGAAAAAAAAATCATTCCCCACCTACATATATATGAACGTACATACAAACAAACAAACAATTGAGCAAAAAACTTATAGAGATGTATGTTAATGTAAAGGTAAACACCTATGTATGTTGTTTGTTTGTTTGTTTTTTCTTTCGAAAATGAGTATAACAAAAAACAAAAAAAAAGGTATGAGCATATTAGATAATATATATATATATTATTTATGATAGTAAAGTTGAAAAGTATTCTTGGGGGCAACACCCAAAGATATTGTAAAACTATATTCTTTCTATTATTTCCAAGTAACTAGTAAATGAATATAATCTAGGGAATAGATATATTAGATCAATAAGTGTTGGGCTATTCCTCTTATTCTATAAAAAAAATATAGAAAGTTTATCATAAGATCTTTTTAATTTTCAATGAGAATTAGATGGTTAGAAGCTAAAGTGAAACGGAATAGTAGACCTAATAAACTTTCGGGATAATTAAACTTATTTACCCCCAGTTCATGGTACTACAAATTTCAGATTTCCTTTTTGACTGTTCAAAAGATTCATAGAAGTCTTCTGGAATTTCACTGTTCAGTGGCTTCTCACTTCATGATTATTATTATTTATATCGTCTCAGTGGGACCTATATTATTATTTGGGATTTCAGAAACAAAAATGAGCATATGGATCCAGGTTTAGTTTATAGAAAGGATTATCTAATAAATTATGAGTCAAAAAATTGTAAACATTCCATGGCGGTTGTTCTGATGCATTTTCGTCATGTACCAACTATTCTTCAAGAACACGACTGTGGTCACACATAAGATCTTTCAAATATTTAAGAGTCTGTATATTGAAGGCAGCATTTATTATTTTGGCTTCAGGAAGGAATACATGGCAAAGAACAACACAGATATCACATAATACCAAGGCAATCCTGAATTCTAATAATCTTCTATCATATTTTTCGTTCACGGTTCATTTTTGATTTCTATTTATTACATGACGTTTCGTTTATACAATTATTATTCCATACCAGTGATGATCCATTCAAATGAGCTAGAAATTCGAGCGGTTTTTCTAGTCAATTTACCAAGCAGGATTCCTCATTATTTTCCCTCCCTTCATCAAATTTATGATGGGTTTTGTGTAGAGTTTTTAGGCTCCAAGTAATTTTTGCAGTCGTGTACACATATTTTGCTTAATTTTATTAGTTAAGTAAACAAATAACAACTTATTTGCTTTGATATATGTGATGTTAAAGTGAAGATTTATACTATCTACAATCACAAATGTACAATAACGGTCAATTTGTTCTTCTGTACATTTTACAGTATAGTTTAGAAAGATTTAAATGTTCCAACCATTTAATCGCTAAAATGTTAAAAACGTTCTACGACCTACTGAGTATCATCTCTTTTTTTACCACCATACAAATAGATTTTAGTATTCATTTACAAGTCAGTAATTTAAATTTTAGTAAAATACATAACTATGATCATAGGGAATCCTGTGTATAGACATCTTCAGATATTCATTTTCAACAGAATTCTTGCATTAGAATTAATATTAAATAATATAATGGTATTTGTATTTTTTCCAATAAAAACATATTTACCTAAGAACCACTTTTCAACAAACTGACATCATAGTTTAGACCGTGAGTCGATTTTATCTAGACCATCATAGAAAATTTGGAAACACTGGATGGTTGTTTCGTCCTAGTAAGGGATTCCTCAGAAATGTACATCTACATCACACACAAGACCGAAGGTTCTGGGTCCGGGATCTTGAATGTGCATTTACTAAGAATCTTAATAAGAAAATAAACTAATATAAGGTTTTTAAAGAAGTTGATTTATTGATTGATTATTACTTATGTTAAGTAACTTGCGTTTTCTTAATTAAATCAGTTGATAAGCTACAATTATCTAAGTAGCTATATGATTTCATACGCTTTTACATTTTATATTGCTTATCATTGACTCGTATTTTGGGAACTGATGCACTAAGCTCACAAACTATACGCCACACATCTATTTATCTATCTATCTAATCTAATTTAACGTCATTCATTTCTGTTAGTGATATTAGTCTCATACCTGAAAAGATTGAACTCCATTAGTAATAGTTTTTCAATAGAACTCCTAAAATCACCCCTCCAGATTAATAATTGATCAGAAAACAATTAATATTATTGTTAGTAAAGTGACTTACGGATATTGTTGAATTTTATTACTCACACGATGGACTAACAATAGAGTAGTTGAAATTTCTCAGTTCTAGTTAGAATTCACCCTCAATAAACATTTTTATAATTACTAATGAGTAGCTTCAATATGAAACTCTTGAAGTTGTGACCAGTGGAATTCAACCATGTCGGATGAGAGATGGTTCATTACAGACAATGGAAGACATGTTGTGCAATATTGTGAATTGATTGTATTTAGACATATACACCGTTGGCTACCAGCTCAGTAGTCTAAAGCTTAGGGTTTCTCGTAAGAGATCTAAAATTCTATGTTTGATTCCCGAATGCAGAGTCGTGACTATGTACCTCTGAAAATTACATGCAAGGATGAAACAAGTATCCAATGTTTCCAGGTTTCCAATAGTTATCTAACTAGCATTACTTTGTGACTTAGACTATATAAAAGTATAACTATTGTTAATTATATTGAAATCATGTACTGATCTAAGTTAGATCATCATTAAAAACCTGGAGGCACAGGACGACTGTTTAGTACTAATGTGGGACTTCATACTGAAAATTATTATATGCTTACTAGTGACTAGCTTCTAGAAGAAATTAAAGTTTTGGTTAGAAGTTGAAGCCAGTGAGCCTATTCTGTATCGGGTATGAGACAGTTACCCGCCGAAGACAAAAAAAGATGGTCGTTCAATATGGTAGTTTGATTAAGGCTTGACATTGATATTGCTGGATGTCAACTCAATGGTTTGAAGGATAAGCGTTCAATCGTGAGAATGAAGATCCGTGTTCAGGGTCTTAGGTGAACACTTCAAATGAGTCCCGTACTAAGACGAAACGGCCGTCCACTATTTCGATGTTCTTAAAGGTGGGTTAACTTAGATACGTTCATGATCTCAATGAAATTCAACATTTTCTACAAATATCATCTGAATATTATAAATTAATTAACCTATAACTACAGATAAAATATCTAAAACTTCTTAAGTTTTTTTTATTAAAAACAGTCACTTTTGATAACATATGTTTGCTTTTTTTACAATTATGGTATGTTTTGCTACCTAAACAATCGATGTGACCAGAATAAATCAAGAAAAGTCATAATAGTTTTGTTTATCTCAATGCTTTTTTTTAGATATTTATGATCATATCTATATTGATACCATTTTCAAGAGTTTAAACTGTGTTGTTTAATTTTTTTTGCTGTTGTTGTTAAGACAATTAATTGATAAGAAATCACTATGTTGGTTTATTTTAGCCTTAAAGCCTGTTTTTTTTTTCTTCTTCTGAAATCACATACTATCTATCCACCTACATAGATGAGACCTTACCATCGTTGAATGATGAATTTACAAAAATAATATAATGATTTAGTTGAATAAGTTTCAAGGAGACTGGTTTTGTTTATAGATTGTGCTAATAATAGATTGGTTTTAGTTGAGATAACATTGAAAGTCAGAGAACACTGAATAGTTGTTTTGTCCTAATATGGGACTCCTCTGAGTTGTATTTATCAATCCGGTAGTTCCAATGGTTAAGTGTTCATCTTCAGACAAGAAAGTTTTGGGTTTGACCTCCTTATGATGAAGTCATGAATGTACACTATGTAATCATCCCGTATTAGGACAAAACAACTGTTCATTGCTTTCTAGTTCCCAACGATTATCTAAGTAACATCAACATGTGATGTAAATTATACAACTTCATGCTTTGTTTATAATTCGATTGAAATTTATCAGATATCGGTTTTACTGAGATTCATTAAATCTTTCAATATTG
>NC_031495.1:8480368-8489797 GCF_000237925.1 Schistosoma mansoni
TAATTTTCATATTTGAAATCATGAGTCTATTGAAGCTAGACCACCATGGAAAACCTGGATCGTGGATACGCACTGCTGCCGTCCAGTGCTTCCAGGTTTTCCATGGTGGTCTAGCCTCAATTGACTCATGATTTCAACTATGAAAATACTGAAATCTCCACAAAACCCCTTCTAAACTAATAATTCTTAGAAATCCTAATGGAATAAAATATTTTTTCAGCTTAATAATTTTTTCAACTGGCCGATTAGATTAGCGCATTCTACAATGTAAATCACTTTCCAAGAAGATTTATCTTATTATAAATCATCCATTTATGAATTGAAAGTTTTTTAATGGAAATTTTGAGAAACTTTTACTTTATTACAAGTTTTACATCAATGAAGTGTCACTAGACTGGAATCAATAAATGTTTTTTCTTTCTTCTTCTTCTTCTTCTTAAAATACACATTATTTACTATATTTTAAACAATTTGTAATTTGTTCAATGTTAAAAAGTACCGTTTGCTACAGCACACACACACACATACACATATATGTCTTTATATGCACACACATGTGATGTACAAGCGCTAAAGAATTCTGACAAGTGTAACTGAACACTAGTCCTATTGGTTAACATGTACTACTACTACTACTACTAATAATAATAATAATAATAGTACTAATCATATAGAATATAATGAATGAACCAAAGTTGAAGACATTCAATTATTAATGAAATAATAATTATTATCATAAAACTATACATCTATATTCATCAATAACAAATCCTCCTCATCATTATCGTTAATATCAAATTATCATTACTATATGAATATAAGAATTATTGTTACTATCGTTACTTCTTTATCCTCTTTTTCCCCTTAACTCATTCATCAAAAGTATGATATGTTTATTCTGATTCATTTTAATTTTCCTCTTGAATAAATAATAAAGAAGTATTACAATTAAATCATTTTATTATTTTATTATACATTAAATTGACTGAAGCTATTGGCTTATAAGTGTAGGTGTTTTACTACTACTATTAGTAGTAGTACTAGTAGTATTGTTAGTATCATTTCCTTGTTTCTCCCCCCCCCACTCCTTCTTCCTAAATAAAAACAAACTATCAATTAGATCAACGAAATTTTTTTTCTAAAAAAAAAAATTCAAAAGAAAGAAAGTTAATGTAATGATTAACAAGTAAGTTATTATCAATATTTATTTTATTGCTTTATTGAATTTAATTTATTATTTTATTAAATTTAAATAAATTTTCAAGGTAAATTTTAAAAAATTTAATTTTTTTTTTTTAATCGTAAGTTGGTTGAATAAGTTGAAGGGGTTTTTCGTGAAGATTTAATATTTTCATAGTTAAAAGCGTGAGTCAATTGAAGCTGGGTTTAAATCTCGCTCGCGAGGCGAGGTCGTGGATGTGTACTGTTGAGGAGTCTTACAATAGGACGAAACGGCCATCCAGCTTCAATTGACTCATGATTTTAACTATGATAAATAAATTGAGTTTAATGAATGAAAATTAATATTTATAGGGTTAATTTTACAGATAATAGAGTTGATTGATTAAAAACAATCTATATGAAACTCTTGGTCTAAATCATGTACTAGTTTAGATTCTTCTCAATGATGTATTTACATTATTAAAGTAATTTTTATATATAAAGTTGAAATCAAGAGTCAATTGAAGCTAGACCATCATGAAAAACCTGGAAGCACTGGACAGCCGTTTCATCCTATTCTGGGACTCTTCAGCGGTGCGTATCCACGATCATGGCTCGTGAGATTCGAACCCAGGACTTACCAGTCTTGCGCCAGAGCCCTTAACCGATATATATATATATATATATATATATATATATATGTATCTCAAAATATTTAATTTCACGTTACCTTATTATTCATTAAAGAAATTAGCTTATTTCAATGTACTAAGGTTACTACTAAGCTTTATTACTATTTTAAGTTATATTACAAAGAATAAAATTTTGGTATAAGTTCGATCAAGCAAGTTTCCTTCTATCAAACAAATGATCATTTTTAATTCATTTTTATCAAAAATTATTGTTATGTAGCATTACATTTGTGATTCATAATGATATGGATTCATGATCAAGGTTTATTTAGAACTTTAGTTACTGTTATTACCTTCCGTTATTCAAAGATATAAAGATATTACTGTAGAACTGTTATTGATAAGTAGGAATGTACATGTAAGAATGATTTTTAAAAGTCGTGCATAACCACACCATTGGACAATTTTTTATCTAATTCATCAATGAAGATACTGAATTTGTTATTTGATTAAGTCTAGTCTTAAGTAAAGAACTTAAGGATAAAAACAAGAAAGATTGGCTCAGTGAAGAGTTCGTTTTTTCGAGAAATTCATTCACAGAGCTTTATGACTGTATATATATATATATATATATATATAATCCAAAATTATGGTCAATAATATGTCCATTAATACCGATAAAAAAAATAATAATAATGATAGATTTATTAAACATGGTAACAGTGATGTATAATAAGAAAAAAAAGGAATATGTTATTCTTATTAGAAGACGGAAAGCGTAGTTGTTGAGAGCTTGATGTTTATCAACAAATGAGATGATGATTGATAATTATGAAGGTGGGTTAAGTAATATGATAAGATAAAATATAATCGAGAAGAAAATGAAAATAGAAACAAGACTATCAAGGGCTAACAAGTCAGTCGAGAAGAATATTGGATAGAGGGTAATGGTTTTGGAAAACTAGAGATCAGGACCATGATAAAAAGCATCAAATAAGTCTCTTTTATATACATAGTTCTGGGTTTTCAAAGTTTATAATGGAAACTCATTGTTTTTAATAGCTTTCTACTAACCTTGTAAATGACTTTAAACATTGTGTTCGTTTTGATTGAATGGTTTGTATTCACATAGTATTTGATTATAGAGCTTCCTTTTCAATCCAATCTGTCTCACTTCACCTAAGTTAGGTAATTTTCTGAAATAACCTTGGACATGCATCAAATAACCTATATATATATATATATATTACTTCACAAAATTAGGTAAAGCGATATGTGCACATACAAGCGATCACGTATGAGAGCATAGGCTTTGGCTTGTCTATAAATGTTAATAGGCTAGAGAATACTAACCCAAATGTTTTTGAGAAAGTTCTTTCGGGAGAGCTAAAATTTTTTTCTTTTCAATATGTCTCTAATTTTGTCACTTTCGAAATAGATGTTTATATCACGGATTTCCTTTGATGAAGAGGATATTTTTAATTTTAGAGGTTTAAATTTTACATTCTCATCAATAACTCTCTCTGGACATACCTATTTTAACATTCAATTCATCATGTGACATCAGGACTACAAAAAATTCTTATTATTAGTGTAGCAAGAGATGTAATTGCATTTTCCCGTCTTCCGATAGGGATTCAGCTGTAAAAGCATAATAGCTGGCTATTTCATAAAGGTTTTCTGTAAACACACCTTATGATAGTATGACTTGAATTAAATGTATCGTCTTAAGTGATAGAAGTTATCGATAGTTTTGTTGAGCTGTTTGTTTTCTAAACTGGCCATAAAACAATCAGTTAGTGTAACAGGCTATGTATGAATCCCACTGCTAGATCGTAGGATAATCTATCTGTATACGCTTTATCTCAAGAACTTGTATTAATAGAGTTTACAAAATTTTCACTACGGTGACCAAACTATGGTGTTATTTATGTTTTCTTAAAAATACTGTTCATTTCCTATAATGATTATGTACACTCATTCCTAGTTTAAGTGTGATAAGCTTAACAATGTACAATGTTATATTTTAAATATACAGATAAGTGATTACATAATTGATCAGATTATTGTTTCAATAATTCACTATACATCTATTTTTTCTAACTAAAATGTCTGACTTAGATCATGAAGTGACCAATATCAGATCATCATTGAAAACCTAAAAGCACCGTCTCAGTATGGGACTCCTCAGTAGTGCGCATCCACTACCTTGGATGTGAGATTTTAACCCTGGACCTTAGATCTCGAGCGCGAACGCTTAACGTCTAGACCACTGAGTCGGCATCTAACGGCGTTAATGCCTCACTTCAACCAATCCACGATATTGTGCGACCGTCCTCCATTTTCTTCAGTGAATAACTGTATCCCACCAGACATTTGTTGAACTCTAGTGGTCATAGCCTTTCGCTAGAACTCCAGAAGTTAAATCTTGAATCTAGCCACCAGTGAACACATGATAATTATCAGTATAGGGTTCAAATCCCACGTGCGGGATCATGGAAGCGCACTGCTGAGGTGTCCCATACTAGGATAAAACAGTCATCCAATGCCTCAAGGTTTTCAATAGCAGTCTAGCATTGGTCCATTCATGATCTCAATCAAAACTCAACAATCTCCACAACCCTATACTAATAGCTAAAAATTATCAACCACAAATAGATAAAGTTTTCTTTATACTATATTTCATGAAAAGATAAATAAACATTATGAATAATATAAAGAGCTATTATTAAATTTGACTAATCACAAATGACCAACTATGAATAGAAAATAAAAATTGAATTTCATCCCAAAAAATACGCTGTAGAATTCAATTGGTTAATTGATACATGTAGGCTAACCAATCAGAATGCTGCTAAGGTATAGTTAACATTCCTATAATGTTTGAATGCTTATATTTAATGAATCGTATGTTGTTAACCATAGTAGAGAAATAACGTAAATTCATTACCAAAAAAAGAAGACAACTCCAAAACATACTAACATTTCAATGATTACTGATTTGACTAAATTAAAACTACGGGATGATTATTATTAATTAGACGATCTTTAAAATCTATATATAAGACATATAGATTCAATAGAAAATAGAAATATATACACTTTGTAAGTAATATCCACATAGAAGTTGAGATGTTAACTGTTCAGTTGGTTGATTTAGATAATCGTCACAATCATCAACAACAACAACAACGGCAACAACATTCAAATTTTAATAATCATCATAGTTACTGTATTGGTAATCATCCAACTCGTTACCACCAATCATATCTTATGCCACAAGATCATTTTACTCATGATTATAATAATAATAATAATCCAATAACAAAATTAACAGCTCTTACATTCGGTACTTCAACATGTCTTAATAATAATAATAATAATTTTACTGATAGTAATATTATTAATAACCATAGCAACAAGTCAACCTTTATAAACTTTAAAAAAATTCACTCAAAATATTGTTCTTCTTCTTCTTCTTCTACAGTTAATATCAATATTTATTCCAATTCTATGATCAAACATCATTTGGATAAAGTTAATGAATTAAGACAAGAGGAAGTCAGGAGAATAGAAAGACACCATCATAATAATGATAATTTACAACAAATCAAATCAAATCAAGATATTGATTATGATCAATTTCAATCTGATATCAATCCAAATCAATCTGATCAACATCAAGAACAGAATATTTTAAAAACAGAAGAACTAACAGTTGACGAAATTTGTGTAGAGAAAAATCCATTGACAGCAACAACAACAAGATTAACTAATGATCATAATCATGATACCATGGTTAATAATAATCATTCCATGTTACTAAGTGATGGAAACAATTCTATTCAACAAAATAATTCATTTGATAATATAAAACCTTTAATTTTAGGAAATTTAATTGATTCATCAGATGAAATGAAAAATTACCGGGTTAGTTAAAAAGATTATTGTTAACAGTTTAGTTGATATTTTAATAAGGATAGTATATATATAATTGATTTCATCAAAAAGTGTTTATCAATATTTAATGAATGATGAGTCAATTGAATCTATACCGTTGTGAAAAATCTGGAAGCACTGGACAGCCGTTTCGTCCTATTGGTAGGTCCTGGGTTTGAATCTCGCGAGGTGGGGTCGTGGATGCGCACTGTTGAGGAGTCCCACAATACAACGAAACGGACGTCCAATGCTTCCAGGTTTTCCACGGTGGTCTAGCTTCAATTGACTCATGATTTCAACTATGAAAATACTAAAATCTTCACAAAACCCCCTTCTGATAATTTGATGAATAAGTTAAAAGGTAATTTTAACTAAATTATACATTCCAGAACAGATTATATGAGTAGGTGTATATTTTAGCTGTGATATATCAAGTGTATCATTACTTACTGAATGAAAAGTAGTTTTGATGTGACAAGATATAAAACTGTGTTACTCACTGGACATATTAATAAGGGTTAATATATTTTAAGTAGGGTTACTAACTAACTAACTAACTAACTAACTAACTAACTAACTAACTAACTTACTTACTTACTTACTTACTTACGCCTGTTACTCCCAATGGAGCATAGGCCGCCGACCAGCTTTCTCCAACCCACTCTGTCCCGGGCCTTCCTTTCTAGTTATATCCAATTTTTGTTCATTCTTCTCATATCTGTCTCTATTTCTCGGCGTAATGTGTTCTTTGGTCTTCCTCTTTTCCTTTGGTCTTCAGGATTCCATGTGAGGGCCTACCCTGTGACACAGTTGGGTGATTTCCTCAATGTGTGTGCTGTCCACTTCCAGCTCTTCTTACTCCACTGAAATCTGGTTTGTTCTCTCTCACAGTAGGTTCTTGCTGATAGTGTCTGTCCAATTGATCCGAAGTATCTTGTGAAGACAACTGTTAATAAACACCTGTATCTTCTGGATGATGGCTAACCAGAAAAAATTATTCAAGTAGGGTTACTTAAAGATTATAAGATCATACGAAAACAATGGGAAAGGGATAACATTTATTTGAACGTAATAACAAGTTACATAACGTGTTAATAGTTTAACTTCTTAATATAAATCGTTATTTATGGGTTACAGTGTATTATCATCATCAATTTCGGTGAATATGATAAGCATATATCATGATACATATATCATAATTTAGCCTTATGAAGAATTCAATAATAATCTTACTTTCAATCAACCTTAAATCAATTGGCTTACCGAATAATTAAGAAAAGATTCATTGAATTATACATTACCTTTTGACAATGTATTTCATACTATTTAACTTGATACAATAAAGCAGATCTAAAGGCGCTCTTTAGATGTGCGTAGTGTAAGCTATTCTATTGTAGGGATTTATACTTTTTTATTTGTTGACACTATAGACTGCAACTACTCAATCTTCATTGGTATATGTTTATCCTCAGAGAGTCACCTTGATCTTGTTATTTAATTATTAGATTTTTGTTAAAGTTAGATGATAGTTACCAGTTGAATTCAAGAAATCATTGTTATTTGAAGCGAAAGGTACTAAGTTCGACTCTTATTATGAATGTAAATATTGGGATGTAAGTATATCCAGTTGATGAGGCTAAAACATGACGAAACCCACGTTCTGGATTTCAATGCTAGCTATTATTAAACTTTGATTAGAAAGCTAACCAAATAGTCTCAGTATATATTTATACAAACACAATAATTAGTTCAAGTTGTAAAACAGTATTTATGTGTTAATGAAGTTAATCAAAAACTAACTCAAATAGACTTATTGAAAAGTTAAAAATAAGTAGTATATAACATTAAATACCTAATGTATTTAATACAAATTGACTATTGAGCAAATGACTAGATATTACCTTAATAGAAAATTTTGTCATTTTAATAAATCATTATTTAGGAAGGAGATTGGAAATGACGTTTATCAAAAAAACTTTAACTCAATAGTTGACAGATATTATTATTTTCATAGTTGAAATCATGAGTCGATTGAAGCTAGACCACCATGGAAATCCTGGAAGCACTGGACGGCCGTTTACTCCTATTATGGGACTCCTCAGCGGTGCGCATCCATGATCCCGTACTCGCGAGATTCGAACCCAGTACCTACCAGTCTCGCGCCAGATCACTTAACCGATAGACAGATAGATATTATTATGTAAGAACATTGTATAATATTTTGTAAGTCCTTGATTTCTTTAAAGTTTTATTTAGTTGCACATTTCATTTGCTTTGATTCACAATTCTAATGGATATTACATAACTTATCAGACATAACTTCATGGAATAAACATGTGTATATGTGTTTTTTTCGAAAAACACTATTCAGCTCTAAATCTAAGCAAAATAATAATGCACTAACTTTAAAGCGCTTGGCGTTCTTGAATGAATACAAGTATATATGATCTTGCGTAACCAATCATCTATTGTCTGAAGTGGATAGCTGTTTCACACTCACCACGGCTTGGACTCCACTCGTCATGGCTTCTCACTAGAACTCTCGAAGTTATATGTTGAAGCTAGTCACTAGTAAACACATGATTATCATCAGAATTGGGATTTTTGGAGATTTTAGTAATTTTAATAGTAGGATTCATGAGTTGATCTAACTAGACCACCATTGAAAACCTGGTTTCGAGTCTGGAGTTCGGGGTCGGGGATGCGCGATGCTGAGCAGTCCTATACTAGGACGAGATGGTCGTCCAGTGCTTTTACGTTTTCAATCGTGGTCTAGCTTACAGTGACTCATGAATTTAACTGTCAAAACTATACAATTTCCACAAATCTCTATTCCCTAAATAAAGGTTGCTCTTGAAAAAAAGTTTATTACACTTTTATTCGTTATTGAATTACGTGTATAAATCATGTAAGAAATAAGACTCTCTAATTTATTGCGAGCGAATGTCTAACGGCCCGTTGAATCAATAAATAGTTTTGCTTAATTCACAGAAAGTAATTTTTCTCTTAACAATTGCTTACATCTAGGTTTTAACTCAGAATAAACCTTCTAAGTAAACCAGTAATCTAGAATAGTTATTTAGTTTTACAAAAATTGTATGGTCATCTCTCTGACAAAATTGACTGATAGCTGGTGTTATTAGACTGGGACGTCTTAACTAGAAATTAGCAGGTACTATACACTATTATAAAGAATATATTTAAGTAAAAATAGGTATTGACTAACGGTAAATCCCATCGATTAAAAATAAGTCAATCTTATTGAAATCATGAATCGATCTAAGTTAGACAACGACTGAAAACCTGGAAGCATTGAACTGCCGTTTCATCCTAATATGGGACTTCTCAGTTGTACTCATTCACGACCCAGCGAGTTAGAACTGAACCCAGGATCTTCGGTGTTCCGACTAACGCCTAACCCATAGACCACTAAGCGCAAGATCAAAGGTCCTGGATTCAATCCCTAGTTATGGGGTCGTGGATGAGCACCGCCGAGAAGTTGCATACTAAGACGAATCAGTTATCCAGTGCAACCAGGTTTTGAATACACTTAGTATTGTTTGTTTGGATCTTCCCATCGATGTGTTTAGGACTGCAACTGGTCAGTCTCTAATTGGCATATGTGCATACTGTGCGTATTGCCTCGATATACCTTAATTCACAAGCATGGTAAGCAGAGATGGATAGTGGCTAGCAG
>NC_031495.1:8489997-8503472 GCF_000237925.1 Schistosoma mansoni
CTGCTAGCCACTATCCATCTCTGCTTACCAGGTTTTGAATAGTTGTCTGACTTATATCAAGCCATGTTTTTACTAGAAAGACTATCCTCGCAACTCCATTTTAGAAATGAATCTTAATCGTAGATCGCTCGTAAATGTCTAATAATTTACTGAAGTCTATATTAAAGTCATCTTAAAATAACTTTGAGTACTAAGATACAAAATACCTGAGAACCCCAAACCTAGGTACTTAGTACTAAAGCCTATTCATTTACCTTCAAAATCTTCTGTCCCAGTGATAAAGAAATTATTTGAATTGTAAGAGATTATTTCCATAGTTCTGTTGGAATATGCCTGAAGTGTTTATATTTCCTGTAGGGTAATTAACTATGAAATGTCTCGTCATTAAGATTGATAACTTTAAGCCATCATCGCTTTTTAAATACTGCTATTAAGCTGAAAATTTTTCGATAATACATAAGTTTGTTTATGAAACTCCGTGTGTCTGTCACAACTAGCTAAAAATCTATTTGCAGACTAGTTACCACTTGAGTTCAATTAGTTAAATATATACGCATTCATGCTGATTACCTTATATAGACCTGTTGTATTAGATCCTTTTGCTTAATCTACATAGAGTTTTGAAGTATACCATTAGAAATGTATTAATTAAAGCCTAAAATATATATTAACAACAGTGAATCATTTATATACAAGTCAAATATATGATGAAGAGAGATCCTTTTCAAGGATTTCATTGCTACTCCTTAAGAAATACACCGGAGTAATTTAATTGATACCCAGACAGTTCAGAAGTAATATCATCACGGAATCACCAAATATTTAAGATAGAAACAACTGTATATTATTCAAAGTAACTAATCAATCAAACATTAAACTTTCAAGTTCCCCCAGTGAAATGTTTAAATGGAAATGAATGAGGATCTCAAAACTGTTAGTTTTATTTTGTTTAAAGTATTGAATGATTAAAAGTAATCAATAAAAAATCCCATAGCCTTGCATTTTTCTGTTAGTAACTTTCAAACAGTAAATTACTGTTATGACATCAAGTTAAATCATTCCACCTCATAGATTCGATTCTTCATCGTCAAGATCTGTTGTCAAAATTATTATTTTTGGTTACTAATAATACTTTAGTTAATATTTTGAAACTAAGGTTAATCCATATAATGGTTCAATGTGAGCATATGGATAATGGTCTTTTTCTTAATTGCTACTTTTATTTAACTACTCTGTAACTTATGCAACTTTATAAACAAGGCCTTAACTGTTGTAAATTCTATGTTTTAAATGAAAAATAACTCGAGTTTAATGCTGGTTTATTAGAATTTACAACGATACTTCAAGTTTTCGTATAACTATTCTATTTAACCGATGGACCACTGAGCAGGCATCCAACGGTGTTAATGTCTAACTTCAACTGATCCACGAAGTTGAGCAACTGTTCACCAATTGTTTTCAGTGAGTTGATATCTCACAACGGTTGCTCAACTTCGTGGATCAGTTGAAGTTAGACAATAACACCGTTGGATGCAGGCTTAGTGGTCTATCGGTTAAGTGCTCTGACGCGAGACTGGTAGGTCCTGGGTTCGAATATCGCGAGGTGGGATCGTGGATGTGCACTGCTGAGGAGTCCCATAATAGGACGAAACGGCCGTCCAGTGATTCCAGGACTTCCCTGGTGGTCTAGCTTCAATCGACTCATGATTTCAACTATGAAAATACTAAATCTCCACAAAACCCCTTCTGATAATATTCTATTTAAATAAAATTGTATCGTAGTGAACAAGAACACAGGAGGGGACAACCAAATACACTTGAATACAAAATTACAGAATCTCTTACTAAAATCTGAGAACTATACAGTAAATACTTCATCCCATATCAATCAATCTCTCTTCTCTTCAATTTTCTCAACCTTCTACCTTCAGGCATTCCACCTATCGATTAGTGATATATACTACTTATATCTGTCGATATCAGTAGCACACACCCCAGTATTACTATATTCTTTTACATAATACATTTCCATTATTTCGAAATCTTCCGATTCATATTGTAAAACCTTCTCTACTTTTGTTACATTGAAAGAACTATATTAATGTCAACAGTGAATTCTATCTAATAAATACTTTCAAAATAAATAAAAAAAAAAGATAATCAACAACCAACTACTATTTTTAAAATCTGTGTTGTTTTCTTCTTCTAAGAACTAAATTTTGTTGATTTAGTTCAAGGTTACTTGAATAAATAGAAAAGAAAAGAAGAAAAAAAACGTTACACTTTTGTTTTAACTGTCTAGTTTGTCATATTTGAGCGATGTTTATGAATATATGCCTAGATATTATTTCTTTCGTTTATTTCATTAGGTACCAATTATGGATTGAAGAAAAATTCAACCAAAAATAAAATTTTTGTTTCAACTTATTTAGCAAATGGTTATTGAGTAAAAGAGTTTGATTTTCACTTGAACTTTTATTTTAACAGAGATCTGAAATAACATCCTTATGTTTTTGGTAAACACAACATTGTAGCATATTTTAGGTTGGTAAATGAATGAAGTAAATAAACTATCTTGATCACCATAGAAAACCTGGAAGTTCTAGACGGCCGTTTCACCCTATTGTGGGACTCTTAAGCAGTGCGCTCGCGCGCGAGACTGATAGGTCCTCGGTTCGAATTTTGCGAGGCGGGATCGTGAATGCTCACAGCTGAGTCCCACAATAGGACGATACAGCCGTTCAATGCTTCCAGGTTTTCCATGGTGGTGTAGCTTCAATTGATCCATGATTTCAACAGTAAAATTACTGAAATCTTCACGAAAAGACCCCTTATGATAAAAAACATATTTAACGCTGAAAAAAATGATCCACTTCAACTTCACAGACATATATCTCTTCTTTACAAAATACATTGAAATGTTTAGAGTAAATCAAGTGTCATTTAATAATATTTTTAAAATGGAAAATTAAAAAGAAACTGATGTCAATATCATACAAAAATGACCTGACTATTTAGTTTAGATACAAAAGCAGAGAAATAACAAAACATTTTGGATTGTAATAAAATGTAAAATGTAAAATAGTTCTATTTTTATACAGATACCCTAAGTATAACTATACATATATATCTTCTTGTACCATAGATTTCAACTTCTTTGTATGTGATTTAAACATTGAATAGAGTTAAATAACTAAGGTGAATGTCATTCAGACATTTTGATGCATTGATATACAGGAGATATGTTGACATTTCTAATATTTATGTCAGTATATTCTGTTTGCACAGTAGGATAACAGAAATGAAGTTTATTTTTGTCAAAAATATTTCATTTTAGGTTAAATTATTTGATATATATTCTACTTAATGTATCATAGAGAATATTCTAAGATGTATAGAAGAGAAAATTTAATAGTTGAGTTCATGAGTCAATTAAATTTAGACCACCATGGAAAACTTGGAAGTAGTGGATGTCCGATTCGTCCTAGTATGAGACTCCTTAGCAGTGCGTATCTACGATCCCACTCACAGGATTTGAAAATTGTTTATTGTTTCACTATAAAACAAAAAACTTATCATGTTTAAGGGAAAAATAATTCAAGTAGTCCTTTTTTATTTTTAAAGTTTACATGATAGATTAACCTTAATTAGATATATTGAAATCATTGGACATGTGTTTTGGCCAAGGTATGAGACTCCTAATCAGTGAGTACTACTCACTTCCACCCGGTTTTCACTAGTACATGTCCACGATCGAATTATCAGGGACCGAACCCAGAACCTTTAGTCTCATGTGTAAATTCTAGATCACTAAACCGGTATCTTACAGTGTACATGAATAACTCCAATGAGTTCACAGTATCGCCAAACCATCTTCCGATGCCCTTGGCAATTTACTAATTCACATTCAGCGTAATCGAACTTCACTGGTCATAGGTTCTCATTATGATTCCGGAATCACCTCTCGAAACTAATTACTAGGAAATATGATTTTTTTAAAATTCCACAGTGATTCACATAGTGATTTCACGGTAATTTGTCATTCAATTTCTGATGGTCATTCCCTTAACTTTAGAACATAAATTAATTATTAAGCGATCTAAGACGTTTTGTCTTTCCTTCTTTTTAAAGTTAGTTATTGCATTATGACCGATGGAAATTCCAAAAATAATCACCATAGCCGTTGTTTTGTTAACGGTCAAACAGTAAAAATCGTAATTTCTTGTCCTAATTAAATAGAAAAATTGCATTAGGAATAATAATCATTGTGTACCTAAAATTTAAATGAGACGAGTGAACTATTGAAGATCTGACACCATAAGGAGGTTTTTTTATTTTTAGTTCAAAAGTTTACAGCTATATGTGTACAAAACTGTTGACATAGTCGTATCTAGGACCTTCAAGTTTGATGGAAATTTTTGATATCATTGAGTAAAAGAGACCGAGTTCTGAAAGATTCATAAACTGTTATTATCAAGGTACTGATGATCATTTTTTATTTGTGCCCAATTCTGTATTGTTTATTTAGCAAAGAATTTGTTGATAAAGTGAATGAACTTGAAATTTAAGTGATTATTCATTGATCAATTGTTAGTTCAGAGTTGAATCTCCAGCCATAACTCTTTCTTATTTCTATGACGTCAACATAAATACGACCTATTTTCATCGACTGGTTAAATTTCTCACTTTTCTACATATCAAGTTCATTATAATACCAAAATCATACATATATCTTACTATCTAGACACTAGTCGTTTCTTGGAAGTAGGGTAGAATGATTTTTGGAAGATTGATTTGTTTCTGTACCAGTTAGATCTACAAAATGCAACTTTTAATAATACCACACTGTTATGTTCCAATATGGTTATGTATGATCTATAAAGTTACTTAATAGCTTGGTTTCAAGGGCTGGTTGATATCAATTTAATTTAAAAGATTATGGCACTGGTATTCATATTCATGATTCATATTACACCACAAATACAATCTGATTTCCACGTTAGTTAGTAGTCTATTATTTAAGATTTCAAGCCATTATTTAGGTAAAACTATAAGTTCCCTAGAACAATCGGACATGCTGTATACAGTGGTGATAGCTGATCATAAATAAGATTTAAAGAAACATCAAACACTTCTTTACATATATGTAATTATTTTGGCTTAAAAGTTACTGTTAGGTAAGTAACTAAGTCACAAAAGGCTTGTAATGAGCATTCATTTGACTTGGTACACGTTTGAAGTTGTTTAACTTTCATGGGATTTATTTTACATGATTTTTATTGCATTGTAAAATAATCTTTGCTGTCTGATAGTCAATAACACCATGTAAATAATATTCACTTGGAAGATACTCCTTACTTTAATCAAAGCAAGCGAACACATTATATTAAATGGTGAATACAAGAAAGAGAAATTTAATTTATTTATACCGCTCCTTACTTGACATAGTTGATGCATTGTGTTCATAGTTGTTTCCTCTTTCTAGATAGTACTTAAAGGTTTGTGAAAGTAGCTTGAATTAGGTCATAAAATAGACAGGAATTAGTTTACAATTCTGAGGAAATTTATCTCTATTTTTCCCTATATCTGCAAAATTCTCTAGGTATTTTGTTTCTAAATTTATCTGGACACAAAAAGGGTAATTAATTCAAAGGTGTACATGTTTAACTTCAATCATTGAACGATGTTCCATAAATATCTTGCATTGACTGTATAGTGAACATCTGTTTCACACTCTACATGTTTGTACTCCATTAATAGCGGCCTTACATTGGAACTCCAGTAGTCTAGAGGCCAAGTGTTAGCCAAGAGATAGAAGGTCTTAAATTCGATCTCCTATGGCAGGGTCTTGGATGTGTTAAGCCAAAGAGACCCATACTAGGACGAAATGGTTGTATAGTACTTCCTGGTCCTCAATAGTAGTCTAGCCAACATCAATTTGAGACGTAAGTCATGAAAACCCAACAATTTTTACAAACCCTCTGGTACTAGCTAATAGATAATTAACCTAGATAACAGTTCAACAACACCAAGAATTAAAATAGTCTAAAGTTATTAAGTGAGTTTTCACAGTATCTTACATTATTAGACTTATAAGAGAACTTTCGTCAAAACTAGGGCAAATAGTTTGATATGAATTCAAGTCAAAGTATATAGAACATATTCAACATGAAATCATATTCATGAACATTTTCAACACCTCTTAAGGGTTCATCAATAGTAACTTGAAAATTCTGTCATTCTACTTACTTAATGAAGATGAATGATCAAGATTACAAAAAGACTATCACTCATAAGGGGTTAAGTGCTTCGGTGCGAGACTGGTAGTTCCTGGGTCCGAATCTCGCGAGGCGAGCTCATGGATGCGCACTGCTGAGGAGTCTTACAATAGGAGTAAACGGCCATGCAGTGCTTCCAGGTTTTCGATGGTGGTCTAGCTTCA
The DNA here is from genome assembly GCF_000237925.1 of Schistosoma mansoni. Lineage (NCBI taxonomy): Eukaryota > Metazoa > Platyhelminthes > Trematoda > Strigeidida > Schistosomatidae > Schistosoma > Schistosoma mansoni. Next base: position 8,496,440 of record NC_031495.1, read on the forward strand.
ATTGACTCACGCTTTTAACTTTATTACTCACTTATAAGTAGAATAGTGTAAAATCAAATTTATATGATATTTTTTTAGAAAAGAATTTCTAATAGACAGTAGGTTACCTTTTTTAATAAAGTTTATAACTAACTTATTAATAGAATAAAAAATGTATACCATCTTATTCCACATTGAATCTTGAGCATATATATACATATATAACAATGCTTGTGAACTATACTAACGGAATAGTAAATAAAAACAGAAAAAACAAAACTATGTAGCCTCTGTTTTTTTCCTTCAAATGTTCGGAACAAATAATTCTTGTTTTGTTAAAGTGCCAGACATTTTTCTGATCATAGTTTGTACCACTGACTGATCTTGTTTAGATAATCATAAAATTTTTCAGAAATATAAATCCATGATTTTATTACGAGAGATCAGATCTAGAATCTTGATGTTTCTTGGTAAGCTCTCGACCTCTAGACTATTGAATTGGAATGCGACAATGTTCATGTTTAGTTTTGATCAAGTCATAATATTACTAAATTATCTTGCATTGCCTGTGGAGGGTAACAATCTCATATCCGATGTAGTTGAATTCCGCTTGTAAAGGCTCGTCACCAGGACTCCGATGGTTGGATCTAGAAGTTGGTCACTACATGAGGAGTAATAGTACATGTAGGTTTGTGGAGATTCTTGAATGTTTATTCTTAACATCACAGTCATAGATTTGATGCCATGTTGGGAGACACTAATGGGGATTCATATACTAGAACGAAATAGCTATCTAGTGCTTCCTGGTTTTCAATAGTTAACTAACTAGCATTAGTCTACTGTGTAAACTATGAACATCCAGCAATGTCTAAAAACTCACTTTACTAACTATTGTGTTAAAAATTTTTGTCATTGCTTGTCTTTATTAGTTCACTATGACTAAATGTTAAATAAATAACACGAAAGCGAAGTACTGAATTATAATGAAATAAAATCATGAAGTGTTCAAAGAGTAGAGAAAATTCTTTCAGGATGAAACTTCCTATGACTCTTTTATCATAGTTTAATATCATCTAAATAAAACTATTCAGAAATGTCAAGATTTCTTAAAAACACATTCACATATTCAGGGTATAAATTATTGAGTGGAATTAAGATATATATCCTCTCTAGTGCTTACATCAATTATTATAACTGTTAAGCCAAATTCCTTCACTGATAGTCGACTAGAAATAATGTTTAGAAAGTGTTTCCTAGAAACAAAATTTCATACACTGTTTTTAGATGTAACTGTTCAATAGAGTTAAGTGGTATACAGATGAAGTGAATTGTTAAATTTGGCATTTTATAGGATACCATAGAATCTAAACTCACATGGAATCACAAGTGCTTCTTCTAACAATAAGATAGTTAAGTCTGATACTAGCAGTTTCTTCTTGAAATCATATCAGCTTTCTAACCAGAACTCTTTTATTTATTGACCTCTATTTTGTACTAGTTAGTTCACAATAATGAACAACGAATCAGTATAACTTGATATTTATAAACCATCTACATGACTATCAACTTATTAACTAATACAAAGACTATAAGTCATATCTAACGAATAACTGAATCGTAATTCAATGATAACCTGTCAAGTTAGAATGAAAATAATCAGAAGGGGTTTTGGGGAGATTTCAGTATTTTCATAGTTGAAATCGTTAGTCAATTGAAGCTAGACCACCAGGGAAAACCTGGAAGCACTGGACGGTCGTTTCGTCCTATTATGGGACTCTTCAGTAGTGTTCATCCAATGAAAATAATTAAGATTTTTGAGAAATATCATAAAATATGGTTAACACTAATTATTGGTCTTAAAAATGAACACAGACAAGTTACACTAGTCAATTAATTACTTTGATTTATCATTTTATATAATGCAAAAATGAGCCCAAAATTTGAAAAACTTCAAGTTTTTAACGTTTTAGTTTCTTCTTTTACATAATTTCACATACCCTCAGTAATAGTTTGTAATTTTAACTTATGCAACAATCACTTAGTTACTAGTCTGATTTTGTTTATTTAGTCATACTCTACAATTATGTTGATCGTAATAAAGGTAAATAAAGCTTTATTAGTAATAGACAAAAGTAAAGTAGTTCAAATTCTAATATACCGGAAAATTCGACAAAAGAAACTTCTCTGTATAAAACCGTAGCACTAATACTAAGTTATTGTTTGTTACGATAAAGCTTTTGAAACATTGTTAGTGTGTGTTAGGACTATCAAGTGAACAATGCCAAGGTTATATTCAGGAGGACTAGATAAGAATGGCGAATCGACTGACGAGGTTGTGAATGACTGGTTGAGTTGGAATAATAGCTTGTATAATGGTAGATTGCAAGAAAGCCAAAGGCTGCCAGATCAATATGTGACATCAACCCATAAATTATTGACTATTGGACTGTGTTACCAAGTTAGGTGAACCCTACCTGGTCAGAGTCTGTGTGATTGTCTTAGGAGCTTTGAGTAATATGGCTCAGTATCATTCTTAATGACACAGTTGAATTAACTGTTTAGTTTCTATTAGGTTTTAAGGTTTTCAATTATCTCAAAAGTTTTCTCTTTTACTTTAGGAATTTATATTTTCTTCTCTGATCATATTTTCTATACTTTATCTCCCCACTACCACTAGCACTGTTACTACATATACTATGGTATATCTCTGTAATGGTGTAGTGTAACAACTCGAATCGATACATGTTTGAGCTAAGTTCTACTAACTGATAACAAAGTTAGTCACAGATTCATTAATGTAATTTAAAAGCATTCTGACTTGTAAGCGCTTGGATAGAGTAAGTAGATTTAAAATAAATGTAAAGTCACTGAAGACAATAGTGAACGGTGAGGCCATTTCGTGGATTGGTTGAAATTAGATACCTACACCGTTAGATGTCGTCTCAGTGGTTTAGAGGTTAAGCGTTCAAGCGCGAGATTGAAGGTCCTGGGTTCGGATTCCACATGCGGGATCGTGGATGACTACTACTGAGGAGTCTCATACTAACACGAAAAGGCCGTCTAGTGTTTCCAGGTTTTCCATGGTGATCTAGCTTTAATCGACTCATGAATTCAACTTTTAAGTTTTTAACTCTAATATAACAGCGAAAAAAACAACTATTCATTACCTAATAAATATATTGTTTAACTACAACATAAATCTAGTCAATAGAAAGTGTTGTACAAATTAGATAATTTCATAGATGTGGAATGCAACATTCTATAAATAAACGAGATTTGTTTACTCTATTCTCTACAAGTTTCAATACTACTACTACTACTGCTACTATTACTACTACTACTACTAATAATAATAATAATAATAATATAGAATATCTAGTACACTTTATACATACAAAAATTTGAAATATCATTTCATACTGAAGAAAAATAAAAGATTTTTGGTTTTATTTTGGTCATCAATAAAAGGAGTATGTTTACAACAACAAAAAATACATTGTAGTACATTTAACTTTGTTTATTATGTTCATAGTTAGTTGGATGCTCGGTAAAAATTAGGAAGCATTGAACAGTTATTTTATTTTATTATGAGACTCTTCAGAAGTGCACATACACTACCTCACTACAAGGAAAGAAACTTAGAACTTTCAGGTCGGACATATGAACGCCTAACCTGTAGACCATTAATCTGGACCACAATGGTATACATGTCTAACTTTGATCAATTCACGTTATTGCTCGACCATCATCCATTTCCTACGGTGGAAGACAGTCTCATAGCTGATATGGATGAAGTCCACCGGTTACGACTTGTAATTTGAACACCCGGAGTAGCACATTCAAGTTAATTACTAGACAGCTAATGATGTTCATTAGTATCGGAGGTCTGGGGGAGTTTTTTACCCTCGTAGTTTTACACCACGGATTGTTTGTTATTATTGACTTGAAGTAATTGAAGAACTAATTAACTTTTTATGAAGTACAATCTCAAGGAGTTACCTATTTATGTAAAATACTTTCATATTAAGACCATTCATAATATATCTAGTTATATTTCCCCAATAGATAATTTCATTACAGAAACAAGTAAAACAAAATTGTAGCCTAATGTATTCATGAATCACCTAAATTATATGATAAGATGAAGTTTCATTGAAATCGTTAATCGATCTGTTTCCTTAGAGATTATATTGAAAGTAGGATATGGGGTGATTGTACTTAAATTCTCCTGATGATAAACTACTGTTGTATTATTTGAAGTTTCACCTTTGGTCTCTTGTTCAAACTCTACCAAACAAAAAGGTGTAAAAAATAAGTTTGTGTTTAGAATATGAACGGACTTATCTGGTCATCATATTATACAGTTTATAGTTGGAGACAGATAAACATTAAACAAGCAGAATATTAAAAGGAATATTCCTTTAAAATGGACCGAAAAGTTTCATAGGAATTATTCAGTTTCTCCTTTGAAGTAAATCATAATTAAGATCCTTTTTAATAGGAAAGGTAAACACGTAATAGTTTACTTAAAATACAGAATCAAAAACAAACTAAAGCGAGTAAAAAGTAGAATATTTTGAAAATGTATTTTCACGGAAGTTGTATGAGTTCGATGAATATAAATTCTATTGAAAAGCTTTAGAAAAGTCTTATCCCCTGATGATTCTTGTGTAAGCACAAGTGAAGAGTTTCATATTATTGTGAAATAGATGTCCATATAACCTTTGTTTTCAATGATTGTTTAGCTAGAAATTAGTCCATCATCAAAACTGTCTCGAGATTGAATAACCTTTAAGGACATTCTACTCAAATATTTGTCATGCGCTAATTGATAACTAACTTTGGTAAAAGTTAAAATGGTTCTGTTGAATTGACCTAACCAACATAGTTCAGTCGTTTCCGGGTGGGGTTGGGAGAACCAACGTCAAGATAAGTAGTGTTGAATATACAATTCCACTCCCGTAACAATCATCATATAGGTTAAGTAAATATGTATTGCTATGAACCTGTGAAGTTCAGTGGTAGATAACTTTATTCGTAATTTTACCCTCATCGACTTTTAAAGCTAGGTCGTCATTTGTGAAGTAAATTGTAACACAACAATCATAACTTCTTTTTATTCACTGTGGCACTATGAAATTTCGCGGTAAGATTGTGAGATTTTGTCATAACTTGTCGGAAAATCAGTCAATTGAAATAACAAGTCAGTGAATAGTGGAAATCTGTATCAAATATTATCATAGACAACCTCCCCTCGAACAAAACACATAACATCATTATTACCCGAATATTAGTGACGGCTAAGTGCTATGTTATTATTATGGAACTCTTCAGAAGTCTACATCTACGAACCTACTACAGGAAATCAAAACCCGTGCACAAACGTTTGATCCCTAGACTGATGATCCAACATCCAATGATTAACACGTTAAACCAAGTCGAATGTGAGTCTATTGCCCATCAAGTACAGTGATAGATGGTTCCACGGTATTAAGAAATGATTGAAGTTAAACATGTACATCATTCAATGAATTCTCAGTGATCTAGAGATTAAGCATTCACTATGAGAGTGAAGGTTCTGGGTTCTATCCCTAGTGGAGGTAGTCATGGTTACGCACTCTCGAGGGTTCTCGTACTAGAGTGTGACAGCTATCTAATGCTTGTTGATTTTGTATAGTTGCTTAATTAATACAAGGTCCGTGATTTCAACGACGAGATTGTAACAATTATCCCCATCAACTCCTGAAGTGATCTAAGTAAGACATTTTGAAGTCAACCGAAGAAACAAAAGGTAAAACAGGTGAAATTATGTAGCAGATAAGTTTTTCAGTTTTTTTTTCTCATTAAAATATAGATTACCACTGTAATTATTCCTTCTCTAATGTATACAAGTAAACCTACATATATATCATAAAAAATTATTTTACGAATTAAGTATCATGAATACACACATTTGTAAATACTTACATAGACAGATAGATAGAGAGACAAAGGTGAAATAATTTCGGGGTCTATGAATATTCATTTATGAACATAATACTGAAGCAACCATAGCAGTGTGCTTAAGTACACACTAACTACTACACACCATAATCATATATAATTCAAACTTTAATATGAATAAACCTATACACCTATGTATATATATATAATTTTGAGAAAGGAGTAAAAAAAAGAAAAAGTTGGTAAATGATGAAAAATTTTACAGCAAACAAAAAAAACTAAAAATGAAAATGTTAAAACGAAAAAAAAGAAGAAAAAAAGTAACCCAACCAAGACTATAAACGTTTACAAAGTTTTTAAATAGAATAAAAATGAAGATTTTTTTTTGGTTTTTATCTCCCCCTACTTTTTCACAGATCATAAAGTTAATTTTTACTATCTTAAATTGGGGGAGATTTTGTAATCGTTTTACAAATTTTTCAATATTATGAATCCCCCCATTATTTTCTAGCTAACTATACATATATGTATACACTTATGTATATGTGTGTATATGTGTACATATATGTACATTCCTTGTACCTGTATTATTTGGTAAATATCAATTTTATTCAATCTGTGGTTGCGTTTATTTCTTCACTGAAGTAATTATTCAATAAATTATAATTTTGCAATATAATAACCGTTCATGATTACGTAAGACATATATCATAAATTATACAAGTGAAGAGAAAAAAATAAGCCCAAATATTTTGTCTCATTTTATGAATGAACATAAAAATTTGTAACTTTACAATATTACCGTAATGTGAATAATAAATTTTTGAAACAATTCTTATGTTCGTAAGCAAAGATGGATAGTGACTAGCAGTGGAATCCAGGACGCGCGTTTCGTCCTATTTGGGACTCGTCAGCTGGATGTACCTGCATCTGAGTTGATGTTCACTCTGAGACTCGAACCCAGTACCCTCGCTTCAAACGCCATCGCGTTATCCACTCGGCCACTGAATCCTGATAGCCACTTGCTTGTGCAATGGGGTGAGGTATAAATTCACTTGGTATTACTTGTTTGAATCTTCCCATTGATGTTTAGGAGTCCCAGAGTGAACAT